>NW_023425573.1:13793340-14005840 GCF_014108245.1 Pipistrellus kuhlii
GTTTCTCCACCCATCCAGATCCGACATGTGGGCACAGGGCCAATGATTATTGATTACCGTGAGCCCCATTGTCTTCTTCCCCAGGACAAAGGTCTGCCATACTGAATCTAAATGGAAGAGGATGCCAAAACCGGTTTGGCTCAATGGATAGAGCGTCGGCTTGGGGACTGAAGGGCCCCGGGTTCGATTCCGGTCAAGGGCATGTTCCTTGGTTTCGGGCATATCCCCAGTAGGGGGTTTGCAAGAGGCAGCTGATCGATGACTCTCTCTCATCGATGTTTCTAGCTCGCTATCTCTCTCCCTTCCTCTCTGTACAAAATCAATAAAATATATTTTTTAAAATAATAATAAATAAATAAATAAATAAATGCAAGAGGAGTTATCACTGTAGATTACAGAATTTACAGTCAAACACGTGTCACCCCTTGCCTGTATTAAAAGATGACTTACTATTAACCTTATGGCACCTGCACGTTACGCAGGGAAAGCTGGCGGAGCACGGTCCTGGCTGCGGCTTGTGTGTGATGGTGTAAATGGCAGCAGTTTTTCTTGTCTTCCCAAGGCCCTCCGAACTTCCTAAAGACATCAGGATGCTCTCCCCACATTTGCCCCTGCTGACCGCTGTTCTGATCATAATCAGTTGGGTGACGTGTGGAGCATTGGCCATCCTTCTCACCTACCTTTACTACGTGTTCAAGGTACCTCAGACCCGCAACGGCAGAGTGGCTGGGCTGGGTATCAGGCAGCCGTACGCTTTCCTGTGCGTGTTGTTAACAAGCACTCTGATTGCCGCTGCAGTGGTTTTATGTTGTACAACAGGCTGAAGTGTGAAGATTTTTAACATCTTTGTTACTTAAAATATATAGTTAACTGTAAAACTGAAATTATTAGTCTGAGTTGAGTTAGTTAAAAAAAAAAAATGGGGGGAGAGAAGGGGAAAGATATGATGTTTCAAATTGCTTCCTGCTCTTGCAAGTAATGTTATCTTCTACAAAACATATCACTAGACTTGCAGTAGTCGGCAAACGAAGGCTCTCGAGCCACATGGAAGTATGAGTTTAAAAAATGTGGCTCTCAAAAGAAATTTCAATCGTTGTACTGTTGATATTTGGCTCTGTGGACTAATGAGTTTGCCAACCACTGCCCTAGAGCGGTTTTTATTCACACACACACCCCTCTCAACAGGGGTTATATAATAGACAAAACAAAACGTTATGTCAGTAGGATCCAGCTTTCAGTCATGCTGGAATCTTGCATTCTGTTACCTATGTTGCTAAAGAATCAGAGGACAATGATAAAAATAATTTGGCTGATAATTCTACTGAGAAGTAACACTTTCAGGAAAGCTGCTAGCTTCGCAGGAAAATATACACTGCATACTTTCCACATTAGTCTTTTTAAAAAATATATATTAAAATATATATTTTAATATATATATTAATATATATTAAGTATATATATTAATATATATAAATATATTTTTTTATTGATTTTTTACAGAGAGGAAGGGAGAGGGATAGAGAGCTAGAAACGTCGATGAGAGAGAAACACCAACCAGCTGCCTCCTGCACACCCCCCACCGAGGATGTGCTCGCAACCAACGCACATGCCCCTGACCAGAATCTAACCTGGGACTCTTCAGTCCGCAGACTGACGCTCTACCACTGAGCCAAACCGGTTCCGGCTCCACATTAGTCTTAATGTAGAGATGGTTGACTCCAGAAAAGGTAATGTTTTTTTTTTTCTTTTTGTAAACCAAAGTTCATTTGCATCTGCTTTTAACACTAATACATGCAAATACATGCACATTACAGGTTATTTTCATCAGGAAAAAAACTATTTAGAACTACTCTGATTTATAAATATAATATTTTGAGTTTTTAATTGAATATTTTAAACAACTAACCCAATATGCAAAACTTTCTAAAATACTTACTAGTAAGCATGGGAAAGGACAGTGAGTGGAAAAGGGGTCATATATAATACTTTCAACAAAAAAGAATTTTAAAAAATACTTAAGCAAATCCAGTAAATTAAACTTACAAGACATCATCAGGTTCTTATAAACATTTCACCACCAAATATAATTGAGTTCAGATTTTCAAAGATTTGCAATATATAAAACGTGTTACACTTTATACTACACTGAATATAGTCAGATGTTTTATTCACAAGACACTTTTAAGTTGCTGCAGCAAGGCATTTAAACAGAGGCGCCTGAGCCTAAGAGTTGTAACAATATATTCTGGCCCCAACGTACTCTGGAAGTTTGTATTATTTTGTTTGTTTTTTAATCCATGGTAGCAAGCATGTGTAGTTATTATTTATCTTTCCTAAAAGAATAATTTTAAATTTAAATGTTTAAGTGAATGTTTAATCGTTCAGATTTTTTAAAATTTTAGATTACAGTGCTTCTCAATTTTGATATAAACAAAGTAAAATTAAATGACCATTTCTTTTTCCTAGATTGTTCATCTGCAAGCCAGTGTAACAAATTTTAAAAATAGCCAAACTGTGGTAAGTTTTATTTTCAAAACTCTACATCACTTGAATATGAAAGAACATGGGAAATTTTTAAAGTTTAGGTTGTTTTTTTTAATATTGGGATTTCACACTGTCTAAATGGTTTTATAAATTTAAGTAATTTTATAAAAAGTGAACCTAAAGGCCCGACTGGTGTGGCTCAGTGGTTGAGCATTGACCCATGAATCAGGAGATCATGGTTCTATTCCTGGTCAAGGGCGCATGCCCAGGTTGCAGGCTCAGTCCCCATTGAGGGGCATGCAGAAGGCAGCCAATCAATGATTCTCTCATCATTGATGTTTCTATCACTCTCTCCCTTTCCCTTCCTCTCAGAAATCAATAAAAATATTTTTTTTAAAAAAGTGAACCCAATGTGTCAAATTGGTTTGGCTAAGTTGGAAGAGCGTTGGCCTGGGGACTGAAAGGTCCCAGGCTCGATTCTGGTCAAGGGCATCTACCTTGGTTTCGGGCACATCCCCAGTTAGGGGGTGTGCAAGAAGCAGATGATAGATGTTTCTCTCTCATGGATGTATCAAACTCTCTATCCCTCCTCTCTTTTCATCTCTATAAAAGTCAATAAAATATATATTTTTTTAAAAAATGAACCTAGTGAATATTAAAATAGAGTTGGATTCTCTAAGTTTAATTTGTCAGTATCATTTTTGTTATTACAAACTATATTTTAAATTTTATTTTAACTAATTACTTAGACAATATATGCTCAACAGTGGAAATGGCAAGTCAAAGGAATAAAAGTTTTATCACTGATAACCTCTTCACCACGAGGTAATGTCAGTATTTTCTACCCATTTGGTGATAGACAGGTGCGTTTATTTATTTAGCTCTTGAGTCATTGAATGTGATTCTACATGAAATAAGCTTAAATTTTACTTCACTTCTTGATGTTTTTCCCCCGATTGCTCCACAGAATCCGAAACACTCTCGACGGAGCGACAAGAGATGCAATCAGCACAAGGAGGCGGCCCACCCGCCTCGCCTGTCGGCCAGCGAGGCGGAGGACAGCCTGCGCATGCACAGCACTGTGGCCACGCTGCTGGCTTGGGTCGTGCTGCTGTGCGTGCCCTCGCTCATCTACTGGCTCAAGAACCTGCGGTGTGTGCTGCTCGCTGGCCATCACGGGTGGGCTCACACGTAGTGACCTGCAGGGGCAGGAGGCCATGGAGCCCCTGGAACTTGAACTGTGAACTGTGGGGAAATACACTTCCCCAAAATCTGTCCCCCAAAGAGGAAAAGGCCACCTTCCACCTTCTTTGGTCTAGACATGGGAAAATGTGCTTTGCTTGGTTGCTTTAAGGCACTCATACTACTAGTGCTCCATGTATTTTTCAACCCATGGTCAGTTTCATGTTTTCTTAAATTTGGGGGGAAGAAAAATCCTTCCATTTAAAAATAACTAGAAATAATGGAAGAAGTGTGTATTTTTCTAACATGGCCCAAACATTGAACTAAAATAAATGGCCAACCGTTTTCCTAATGAAAACTAGCATTTGCTTTGCTGCCTTGATAAGTGCCCTACGTCAGTGGTCAGCAAACTCATTAGTCATCAGAGCCAAATACCAGCAGTACAATGATTGACATTTCTTTTGAGAGCCACATTATTTAAGCTGCTTCTAACGCCACTTCTTCAAAATAGACTCACCCAGGCCATAGTATTTTGTGGAAGAGCCACACTCAAGGGTCCAAAGAGCCGCATGTGGCTCGCGAGTCGCAGTTTGCCAACCACTGTGCTAGGTCAGTAAGAATCTGAAATGTCCTCTAAGATATTTCTAGAATATTTAGTTATTGATAAATTGTTTCAGGAAAATAGGCTACCTATCTAAGTAATCATTGAACCTCTACTCAATATAGTTTTCAGAAATTATATAAAACTTTTAGGTTATCTAAATATTGGAAATCTGCTTTTTAGTTGATAGAACCAAAATATGTGTGATAAGTTAAATCACAGGTTACCAGATGTTACCTCCTTCCTTCATCCTTCCTGTTAGTCAAAAATCAGATTTTTGTCCACATATTTGGGGAGAGTTATTAAAGGAGCACAAATTTATGATTCTGAAAGGCTACAGATATTTCACTGTCCATAAATGCAAGAGAGGAAAATTTGAATTTTAAAAAGATAAGGAACAATTACTTTATATAAACCTTTATTTCATCTTTCTTTTTAAGCAGCCTTAATGTATTTTCAGTAATTTGTTTTATAAAATTTTTATATACACTTTCAGGCATTTACTAATAAAAAGGAAGTGCGTTCATAATGAATATGTTTTTATCTCCTGTAGTAGTTTCTGAACATAATTCTCCATATAAAACTTGGGTATAAAGATGACCTAGAGCAAAAATTATTTATCAAAGATTTCGTGAGCTGCTGAGAGCTCTCTGCTTCTATTGTTACTTGGATGTTTGGAAATTTTTTGAAGTTGATTGACTCTGATCATGTGGGATGCTCAGGTGTGCCTTACTGATTTATGTTTTATTTTTTTTCTCTCTTTGATATAGGTATTACTTTAAACTTAATCCTGATCCGTGTAAACCTTTGGCATTTATCCTTATTCCAACTATCGCAATTCTTGGAAATACTTACAATGTTTCAATAAAATCAAGGTATGGTTGTTTAATTTTTCTTTTTTTCACATCTATTCCTGGCTTCATCACCCTTTCTTTTATAAAGTCTGGACCATGCTCTTCCTAATACTTGGACTATTTCTATAGGGAAAACTATAATAATAATTATGGTATAAATGCAAATAGAGTTTATATGAAAGTATATTTGTCTTCTTTTTTTAATATATTTTATTGATTTTTTACAGAGAGGAAGAGAGAGGGATAGAGAGCTAGAAACATCAATGAGAGAGAAACATTGACCAGCTGCCTCCTGCACACCCCCTACTGGGAATGTGCCCGCAACCAAGGTACATGCCCTTGACCGGAATCGTACCTGGGACCTTTCAGTCCACAGGCCGACTCTCTATCCACTGAGCCAAACCAGTTTCGGCTATATTTGTTTTCTTAATTATGGCTTTTACTTATTAGGATATAATAATGTGTTTTTTTTTCTTTAGAAAGTTAACCTTTAAAAGATAAGATGTCTAAGATTTATTTCCAAAAAATATGGGCGTGGAAGTGAATAGTAATATAGGTAAAGTAGCTTTGGCCATGACTTGATAATCATTGAAACTGGATACAGGAGGTTCATTGTGCCATTAATCTACTTGGGTCCATTTATGTTTAAAGTTCTGTAGTAAAACTTGACTTTTCATTGGCTGGAGGTTTGCTCTCAGAGCCCTTCCTGTTGATTCTGGCAGATATTCTAGAATCGGGCGGGCCTGGGATTTAATCTTGGCTCTGCTATCAAATAGCTCCATAATTCTTAGGCAAGTTTCTCAGCCCCTCTTATCCTCAGTGTTTCTGTTTGCAAAGTTAAAGGTCTTTCCTGATAGAGCAGACACTGCTTGTGCAAATGCTTCCCTGACTCATGATGGGTTTACATCATGAGAAGCCAGCTCACACAAATTGAAAAAACCGTCATCGGAAAATGCACTTAACACTCCCCCAGAGAAAGTTGGTGGTGGGCTAGAACTGCGGCTCCTGCTGCCGCCCAGCATTACAAGAGGGCTTTTTACCACCGACTGGCGGTCAGAAAAAGATCAGAATTCACATTGTAATTTCTGTTGAGTGCATATTACTTTTGCACCATCGACAAATCAAAAAAACTGTAACCCTAACCATCATAAGTCAGGGACTACCGTGTTTCCCCGAAAATAAGACATCCTCCGAAAATAAGACCTAGCGCATGGAAAAATAAAGACATCCCCTGAAAATAAGATCTAGCGCATCTTTGGGAGCAAAAATTAATATAAGACACTGTCTTATTTTCGAGGAAACAGGGTAGCAGTAATTCCTTTTAAAAATATTTAGTGTCTTATACGTTCCTTTTACGAATTGAGGACAGTTCCTTTTTTATTTGGTGGGGTCTTTTGCTATTTTAAGTGAGGTTAAATAGTTCAGAAGCTGAGTCTTAGTAAATATTATCGATTATTGTTGTTAGGATAGATTTCTGGAGATAGAATCACTGAATAAAAGTCCAGCTAGTATTTTTCTATTGTTAAAATTTAAAAGGTGAGCCGAAACCGGTTTGGCTCAGTGGATAGAGCGTCGGCCTGCAGACTGAAAGGCCCTGGGTTCGATACCTTGGTTGCGGGTGCATCTCCGGTGGGGAGTGTGCAGGAGGCAGCTGATCGATGATTCTCTCATCGATGTTTCTAACTCTCTATCCCTCTCTCTTCTTCTCTGTAAAAAATCAATAAAATATATATATTTTTTAAATCAATAAAATATATTTTTTAAAAATTAAAAGGTGAAACAAAACTAGTTACTTTATGGAAATATTTTTTTTTTATCTTTTCTAACCACAATACGGCCAGGATGGATCATTTTTTAAATTACGGACAGTGGAATTTTCATCATGTGAAAAACTGCTTCCTCTAAAAGCACGAGAACCCGTTCTCAGAACCACACCCATGGCCAGCATCCCGTGTGTTCGCTCCGGGCGGACATCATGTAATGTGTGTCTCTCTCTCCACAGTAAATTGTTGAAGACCACGTCCCAGTTCCCGCTTCCTCTGGCTATCGGCGTGATTGCCTTCGGGTCCACACACCTGTACAGGGTCCCCTGCTTTGTCTTCGTCCCGCTCACGCTCCACGCCCTGTGCAACTTCATGTGAGGGAGGACGCAGGCGGCGATGCGTATGGCCTTCGCCCCTGGGCTCCGAGGTCAGGGGGACCGCGCAGACCCGTCAGCGTGGACGAGACCCTTCGGAGAAGACGCGTCTATTTTTGCATCGCTGGGAACAGGAGACTCGTTTTGTAATGCCTGCGGGGCGTCGTGTTCTGTGGTGTGGCGTCTGCGCACCGGTCGCTGGTTTTTAATTGGTGAAAGGACAGGGCGGACGCGGGCCTGTCTGAGCATCAGCTGGTCCAGACCGGCCACGCAGGTCGGGATCGTGTGCTACACACTCAGAAAAGCGGGCGCATTCCGCTCCTTTCATCAGACTTCCTTCGGAGAAGTGGGTCACTTTGCAGCTGTGAGAAGTCCTCGGATGCGGGTGAAATTCACAGCCAGCCATGTGGTTTCTCCAAGATGAGGTGCCCCCAGAGAGGCTCTGGTCAGTCGTCAGCAGCTCCGGCGAATGGCACAGGTCTTTTCTTTTCTTCTGACATCTGTGGAAATGCACCTTTTTATCCTAAGGAGGCTCGCTTCCTTAGAAACCAGTGCGACACTGACGGATGGAGACGTAATTCACACTCAAAGCGGAATGAGATTTCCTTGTGACTTTTCAAAATGCAGATCTTAGTCTTTTTCTTAGTGTCTCGGAGGACACGATAGCAGGTCCGTGTTCCATCTGTTACCACTTGATTTATCAGTTCAGCCATTGACCATGGTTGCCAAAAGTGCCTCAGGTCATGAAGGAGTGTTAAAAGAACTCAACGTCAGTGGTCAGGAAAAACTCTAGGTTTGCACAGTTTTTCACTACCCGGGGGGAGAAGGGGAATTAGCATGATCAAGTGCAGAACCACCTTTGATGCATACAATTAAATATTAATGGAGTGACAGACAGACTGTGACCCCCTTAACAGCATAAGGATAAACAGTGTACCTGAATAAATTAGCTACTAGATTAAATAGGTGGAATATTAACTTGCCAAGGTGATTACTGTTTGATGGGTGAGAGAATAATATTTCTACTTCCTTTCAGACTTCAGCTCACTTGTAGCCAGGAGAGGAGGAGGAGGAAGTGGAGCTAGGTGTGTTTGCCTTAAGAAAGCCTAACCTCGGGCGGAGGGGTGCCGGCCAGTGGAGTCCTTCCTTTAGAGGGGTCTGCTGTAAACGCCCACAGCAGGTCCATCTAAAGGAAGTCCTTAGGGCTCGGTGATTTCCCTGCTGCACCCGTGAGCTGGCGTCCCTCCCAGGGCCCAGGAATGTTCTGGAGTCTGGCCCATCTGCCATTGCATCGGGACCCCTTACAGCCTCTCAGCTGCCACTGCCTGTCGAGGGTCACCCCATGTTCCTCCTGAACAGGGTCCCCCTTCTCTTCTCCGAGGTCCCTCAGGTCCTTGCCCTTTTGGCGACAGGTAACGAGGGTCTTGCTGTCTTTTCTGAGACACGTTTGGTCGGTTCCCTTGTCGTCTTTGTCAACGCCAGGCCTTGTGCTCCGAAGTCGTATTTGCTCTTACGCGGTCCACGGGAGGGCGGGGATAGCCTGACGGGCGCCGCGGTGGCCGTGCCAGGCTCTTACCGGGGAGAAGGAGCCAAAGGGATAAAACACGGAGCACGTCTGTGCCGCACCCGGCAGGAAGGAGAGTTTTGTAGGTTGTGCACTTGTCCCAGGGCCTGCCACGTATGTCTGTCCTAGTAATCTGTACTAATGAAAGGGTAATGTGCTAATCAGACTGGGAGACCTTCCGGACTGAGCCCTGGCTGCGAAGGACGAGGCAGGCCGCCAAGGCTGGGAGGGCGGAGCCTCCCTGTGGGCAGCATTGATCGCAGAGCCCAGGCCTGGTGGTCAGGGCCTCCCTCTGCGGGTCATCAAGTCCTAAAGTCTTTTACTCCAACAAGATATTTCATTTTAGAACAACAAAACGGATTCTAATTAAACTTTTATTATTTTTTAAATATATTTTATTGATTTTTTCACAGAGAGGAAGAGAGAGGGATAGAGAGTTAGAAACATCAATGAGAGAGAATCATCTATCAGCTGCCTCTTGCACACCCCCTACTGGGGATGTGCCCGCAACCAAGGTACATGCCCTTGACCAGAATCAAACCTAGGACCTTTCAGTCCACAGGCCGACGCTCTATCCACTGAGCCAAACCGGTCCCGGCTCTAATTAAACATTTTAGAAACAGCAGTTGGTTGGGTCTTTAGCCATTATATGCATCAATCCATGCACATTTTCCAAAAGAAAAAAAAATTGTTTTACATTTTGACAGGGTCTTCACCAAGTCTTAGTGCACTTTGAATCCGAACGCCCGCCAGAGGCGAGTCGGTAGCTCTGCGGTGTGCAGCATCGGTCTGGCACTGAGGGAAGGACGTGCTTCTGTGTCAGTCGCACGTTGTTTCTGTCGTGCGTGCAGCCATGTTCTCAGCGCACAGCTCCCTCAGGGATGCTGCTGAAGCTGAGACGGCCTGTTGGTAGTCAGGGACCATCCACTTCACCAGACCCCTGGGCTCTGGCGTTACAGCCTTTGTATTGGGAACTTGCTGAGTTTTGAAGAAGGTTTTGCTTATAAAAAATCACTGTTGTGGGCCTGTTGTTGATACTGGGGGCACCTGGAGACGGGCAGGAAAACCACTCAGCACTCTGTGTGTCTGAGCCGCCCCGGGTGTGACTGCTCTCACAGTCTAGAGCTGATGACACCAGATAAATCATGGGAGCTCTTTTTCATGCCGGAAATTAAACAAGTTCTGCTAACTCTTTTCTATCAGAATGAAAATATTTAAAACCGTGGTCCTAGAAAAAAATCATTTGGGCCTGGTTAACATTGATTTATTTATTTTTGTTTATTTATTTATTTATTTTTAGTCTCTTCAGTATATATAAATTATGTCAATCCATCTCTTTTTTCATATTTTGGTCAGATAAGTTTAGATATATAGTGGAAACCTTTTCTTGATTGGACCCCACTATGATATCTACATGACTATACCGTAAGGAAAAAGCAAGAACAACAGTAGGCCTAGAGAGTGTTAATCACACAGACCGTACTATCTGGTGTGTTCATTATCAAGTTCTATACTTACCTCTTCAGAGTTTCCACTGTCTGGGTAGTTTATTTCTCCTCACTGCTCATTAGCACTTCCTACCGAAGGTGGTCAAGAGAAATAAAAGAAGGTGAAGCTCAACTTTCAGTTCCCGAAAGCTGTGGGGAAAATGGGGAAAACACAAAGATTATGAGTCAAACTAAGGCTGTTGATTCTTAAATCCCAGATAATATATTTGGCCTATATTTTCATCTTAGGTATTGCGTCTACATTAGTGTAATGTCTTGCTTTACTGTGAGGTTGAGTGCAAAAACTTCCATTTGCAATTTTAGTAAATTAAAATCGGTTGGGAAATTTTAAAAAAATGAGTCAGGACCTCCTATGACTAGGCATTTGTTGGCTGCTTTTCCTCACCAGTGCTGTAGATTTGTATCATAGGAAACAAGGTGCCTTGTAAAGCCGGGTGGGGTGTCCATTTGGAGAGCATGGAGCTCCCCAGGATAAAGGAAGCCACAAAAGCCTCTTCAAATTATGAAAATAGACCCTGACACTAAACTTTGGTAAATAGATGTAGAAGATAACTTTATAGAATATTAAGATGACTGGGAGCTAAACGTTATCCCAGTCTTGTTAAATAAAGGACATCTCAGATTCTTTAGTGAGCTTTCTTTTTTATACACTAGAGACCCAGTGCATGAAATTCGGGCACTTAGGGTCCTTAGAGGCTCCTGTCTACTAGCCGGGGCCTCCCTGCTGCCGGCTGGGGTCTTCCTTCGATCCACACTGCCCCCTGGTGATCAGTGTGCATCATAGCAAGCAATTGAATTCTCCTTTGGTCAAACTTCCAAGGGGACACTTTGCATACAAGGCTTCTATATATATAGATATTACTGATCATTCTTCAGCAACCCAAGGAAATAGGAAGTCTGAGCTGCTCACGTTCTTCATTGTTAAGGAAAGGATGATAGAAAAGCCAGAACAGCACTCCGAATAAGTTGCAACAGATGCTCCATAGTTCACTGTTATTGAGAATAGATGATGAATACAGAAGACAGAATGTCGTATATTCATAACGGAGTTTTAAGAATGTAACAAAATTTGGACATAGAATAGACGGCTATTTCATTAATAGTATAAATACAGGCAAGGACAAAAAAGTAGGCTTACAGTTGTTCGTATGGAGATCAATAATAATAATGTAAGAATAAACTGTGCTTCTCATACTTACAACTGTAAAAACCTACTCTTGCCTACTCCTGTATAATAGTACACCTGAATTGGTAACATGCTTCCAAAGTTAGGTGATAGTCTAAGCTACATCTTGATTACATTGCCAATGGCTGCACATTTTTAAATCAAGTACAGTACTGACTAAAAGCATTCAGTGTGTTTTGCTTCTAAAAAATGACTATTTTGAAATACCAAGTAACCAGTTAGTTTCTGATGACTTCATATAGAAGTTTATATATATGAGTCAGAATTTTCCTGCACTGATTCTGTACATTGTAACTTTGAACACTTATAGGAAAAGTGTTGTTGTATTTTGATTAGTTGAGTAAATTTGCTTGCATATTTGAGTCCTAATCTTAGTTTAGGAAGTCTAAAAATAGCCTTTTTTCCAAAGTTCGTAGACTGTGTTGTTGTTTTTTTAATGTTAACTTGGTTTTTAGTATTTGTACGTAACGTTACTAGTAAAAGATTTATAAACAAAGAATTTAACTATTAACTGTTCAGAAGCCTAAATGATAGGCATACTTTATATTTCATGTTTCACTGGTTTTGTTTCAGATTGAACTTTTTACATCTCTTTTTAAAGAAAAAGACACATTTGAATTTTTTTTTAGCATCAACCTCTACATTGGAAAATATAACTGTATTCATCTGGCTAGCAAAACACACTTAGCCACCAAAGCTAAGGGAAAATGTAATATACCTCCAGATATCTGTGCCAATGAACTTTTCTTAGCATATTGGGATTAAAGCAAAAATAATCTTTTCTGTGTTTTTCATTTAGGACTTACATTAAATATGTAAATCCTCAAAACTTATACCCATACGAGAATTTGTGTTTGAGAATACAGAAAGCATATAGGGTAGTTGTGTTCTATCTCATCTGATTTGTGGAATAATGCTCTCTGATACTGAGGGTAACAATTAGTTTACCCAGTAGTGATTTTTCAGTAATGAATTGAAGTACTCGCTGGAAGTAGTCTTACTGTAGATCCATTCTGTGATGTAGAATTTCTCATTTCATGGTGTCAATCATTTTTAGTGCAGGTGTCTCTCACTTACGTAATAAGAGTTTATAGAATTTGTTTTCTTTGTATTTCCGTTCAGTCCCTTAGTTACAGTCACGTATTTCACAGGAGAAAATGATCCACTTGACTCCAACATAGTACAATGAAATACATATTTTAAAAGGCATATCTTAAAGGGAAATATTATTTAACAAAAAACAAAAAAACAAAAAAAACAAACCTTAATGCTGATGTATTAACACTGGGCCAGGGTTGTACTCTTGGGAGAAAAGTAGAAAATGATAGACTCAAGAGCTGTTATGTTTACCCGGTTAAGATTCTTTAACTTCTCCCCTCTGTGAATTCTCAAAGGGAATTTTAGCCCCTCCCAGAACAGTACTTTCTGTAGTTTAACGGCACTGATAGTGTTAATGCTGTTCACACAAAATCCTCGGCAGTGAGGAAAAGCGGGGATTACCTAGTAACCCCGTAGGGACTTGACCTCATCCAGATATTAGTAAAAAGATGATATACAGGCCCTAGACATCAAGTGAACGTGGTTATTTGGAATATCCCTTGTGTTGAATAATCTTATTCTAAATGGAGATGCCTGTATTTGCCGTAGCCATGCTTTCCACATAATCAAAGGTATATGTGTTGGGATATTGGTAGAAATAACCTTCTCTTCCTCCACGGCGGAAGGGGAAACCCCACTTTTTAGGGTATGTACATTAGGAAATTGTATTGGGTATTTACTTTTGTTTTTAAATATAAAAAAATGTATTATCTTAAAGTGATTGTAAGATGGTTTCTTAAACTTAGGAATAACTAAATGTAGCAATGTACCCAGGAGAAACCAGACCAAAATGGAATGCCTATTATCACTGTGACCTTGAACTTGTTTGTTTGGGATAAAACGGACTGTGCCTTAACACACACGATGGAGGGACGCCCTGCAGTGTTGTGACTGTGTGTTTTATTGTCGCCGTCTTCTCAGAGGGCCCGCTCCTTTCCTCTGAGGTGGTGGAGCACACGTTTCCAGGAGAAGCTGAAACCACTGCTCTATGTCAGAACCATGGCTCTGGAGGCTGCTCTTAAACTCCTAGAGTTCACACTTCAGATTAACATTAGCTTACACTTTATAGGCGTAGACATCAACGTTTGGTGAACGTTTATGAAAGTAGTTTTTTATGAGAAGGTGGTGGTACTTGTGAACTTAATCTTAAATGTAATTTTTTTTTTGTCTTTTTAATAAGTACTCTGTCGAAGACAGATTCTTCCCCAAGACCTATGCTTATTTTTCCTCGGATGACTGAGGTTTGTATTTATGTGTAAAATAAAGCAGTTTCGCCCAATAATGATATTTCAGTAATTAAAGTGACCTCAGATCCATGTAGTATATTTTTAAATGTGATTTTACCCTTTTCTGTTTCTTTCCTAATTATTTGAGAGAACTGATTCCAGTTTTGTTTGTTCTTTAATGTAAAGACTCGCATTTCTACGTTGCTTATTTAAGATAATGCATATAAGTTATTGAGACAAATTATTTCATTCATAGGACATTCAGGGTCTCTGCTCAAAGATGCCCACATCTCTCCGATCGTGTTGTCTATTTTTCCATTTTAATTTTGAACATAAAGCGCATTTTGTTCTTCCCATTTTATGTCCACTCCCTCCCCCCAAAGACATAAACATGGGTTTCTCTAAAAGCATGTAGAAAGGAAACATGTCTTTCCTTCAGCACGGTCGAGTTGGAAGCAATTTGGGAAAGGGTATGTAATGAAGCTCATGGCTGTTGGCCTGCATCCCTTTTTGTAGCGAAGAGATTGTAGAGGACAAGCTGTGCCAAGAGAGACTCGGTGTAATCATTTGCAAATGGATCGTTTTGTTCTCATCCAGAAAAATGCAGTGCATCTTAACACTACTTAAGTACAAAGGAATTTGCCCTGTCACCTGTGGATCTTCCCGTCGAAACATGCATGATCTTTCCCAGTGCTTTGTTTGATGTATGGTGTGACAAATACACGTATGTGTACTTTTCTGTGTATTTCTGGGTCGGTACATAATTAACATCATTACATCACCTGGCTGTCACTCATCAAGTGCAACGTACTGTGTTCTGTAGAGTGCTGTGGATGCTTTTAATGTGCGTTTAAACATCGTGGTGGAGGGTGGAATAGAGGAGTATTTGTCTCTGGCCTGTCTCCACTCAGGTGTTACTTTGGAGTGGTTTTTGGTGCTTCTTTTCAATCTGTCATCATCTGTGTTCTGAATGTTCGACAATAAATTTGGTGAACCAGGACGTGAGGTGCAGAGATTTCTTACCAGTTCCCTCTCCAGAATGCCGTTTCGGGGGGAACCCCTCCAGCACACTTTCTTCACAGCAGGTCCGGCGTCCTGGGAATGGGAATGGCCGAGCCTGGGATCTGATGCACATGCCATATCCCAGGTGACTGGTGCCAACCAGGCAGATTCCAGTGCTTCCCAGATTTGTTGCAACTGGGGATGTGCCCGTGACCAAGGTACATGCACTTGACCAAAATCGAACCTGAGACTCTTCAGTCCACAGGCCGACGCTCTATCCACTGAGCCAAACTGGTCAGGGCAGCACCCGTCATTTCTGCAGCACCTCCTCTGCGTCACTTGCATTTGGTCCATGCTCTCCCTTCACCCTCACCCCAGATGTGTGTGACCCTGGTACCAGCCAAACTGGCGGGTGAGGACACAATCTCCGTGAGGCTGATTTCCCCCCCCACACACACACATGCATTTGCATGGGCATGCCAGGGCCTGCGCTGTATTTTTAAGGAACGGTACATGTACACACCTTCATCTTGCTGCAGTATCTTGCAGTTTTAAATACACTTTTTTTTTTTTTTTAAAGAGAACTTTGTGTTCTAGTGAGACTATAATGCAATAAGATTTGGGGCTTCCAAAACATAACTACCTGGAATCCTTTGTCAGAAATACAGGCTTCCACCGAAACCGGTTGGCTCAGTGGATAGAGCCTCGGCCTGTGGACTGAAAGATCCCAGGTTCGATTCCGGTCAAGGGCATGTACCTTGGTTGCGGGCACATCCCCAGTAGGGGGTGTGCAAGAGGCAGCTGATCGATGATTCTCTCCCATCGATGTTTCTAACTCTCTATCCCTCTCTCTTCCTCTCTGTAAAAAAAATCAATAAAATATATATTTTTTAAAAAAGAAATACAGGCTTCCATTCAATGTTGAAGGAAGAGAAACAAGTCCTGGGACAACTAAAACGTATAAGCAATTGATGTGAGTCACGCTGCAGACCACAGTGTGGGCCTGTGCGGATGCCCGTCGCCTGTGCTCTGTCTTGCGCACACTCGGTCAGTACCTGCTGTTCCAGAGCCTGTGCCTGGCACCATCACATGCAGCTCCTCATTTCCTCTCCGCACAAACTCCTGAGGAAGGTCATTATCTCCACAGTACACGGCAGGAGAGAGTCTCAGAGAAATGAGGCAATTTGCCTCTGGTAGAATTCAAAACCAGGTTGTCCAAGAGGTGGAATTCTCCCACTGACAGCCGGTAATACGTAAATATTAGTTCACTTCTCGGTGCCAAAAATTGTTGCTGACCCTATTCCTCTTGCCTTGGGGAGTGGAAAATGTTTCTCATGATCTGCTTGCGGCCTCCTTT
This sequence comes from Pipistrellus kuhlii, assembly GCF_014108245.1. Lineage (NCBI taxonomy): Eukaryota > Metazoa > Chordata > Mammalia > Chiroptera > Vespertilionidae > Pipistrellus > Pipistrellus kuhlii. The sequence goes on from NW_023425573.1 coordinate 13,809,540, forward strand.
TTCTCTCTGTCCCTTCCCTGGGAGATTGTCTCCAGCTCAGTGACTTCAGTGTTATGTTCTGGGTGGTGACTCGCCCAATCAGACAGAACTGCTCCCTGGGTTCCATACCTGAGTATCTCTGAGTCGATGGCAAAACACTTACCCTCTCGGAGATTGTTCCTCACCCACCAGTGTGGCGGTTACCAGCGTCACACACATCTGGGGTGAGGGTGGAGGGAGAGCATGACCAAACGCATGCGACGCAGAGGAGGCTCTGCAGAGATGACCGGTGCTTCTTAACTCTCCAACCTCCAGTTTTCTCCAAACTACACCAACTTAGCTCCAACTTCATGTTGAGATTTAATTTTATAAAATCTCTCCCTGCCTACGTAGCAACTCTTTTTAGTTCTCAAATTTCAATTAAATCCTCTCCATGACACAAGTTGAAAATCCACTCATTTTGTTCATTTCCCCCTTGCTCATCACATCCAATTAGTTCCTGAGGTCTAAAGAGTCTAGCACTTCAAGGTCACCCTTCTGTTGCTGCATTCTTGGCTCCCCCGTAGTTTACCTCATTATTACCAGTATTCCCAGTTTTCTACTGATTTTTAGAAAGTGGAAAGGAGGGTGGGAGGGAAAGAGAAACATCGATGTGAGAAAGACACATCCCACATATGTCTGACCCTGGCCAAGGGAATGAACTTGGCAACCTAGGTAGGTGTCCTTAACCAGGAATCGAACCCGCAACCCTTCAGTGCATGGGCCAGCATTGTAACCACTGAACAACAACAGCCAGGCCAGAGAGATATGCTTTTTACTGGGTAAGGATTCTTCCTCTTCTCCTTCCACTGGGGATGTAAGGAGGGAGCATTGTCTAAGGACTCTCGGTATTGTGACTTGGCTATAATCTCATTAATAACTTAATACTTCAATATTATTAGTTGTTTTAACTTCAAAGCCCGGGCGTTTTCAGGACAGATGATATGAGATTCCAGGATATTTATTTACTCAACACCTTTTCTTCTCATTTTCTAATTTTTACTGAAGAAATCTTACCCACTTATATGCCAATAGCTCCCATATTGACATTTCCTTCCCAGACCTCCCCTCTGTCTCCAACTGTGTGTCTCCATGGCCACGTGGCTCCTCAAATACAGCACGTGGGTCCCGAGGGAGCTCATGATCTTCACCCCTCCGGCCGTGTTTGCTGTCTCTGTGCGTGGAGCTGAGGTCACTGATCCTGAGACCTGCAGAGGGCTTCGAAACTCTTCCTCCGAGTTCTGCCTCCTCTGGTGCCCAGTACATTAGCAACCCCGTCTTCTGTCTCTCCGGTCCACCCACGTCTCTGCATCCGTGCTGCCCTCCCGTCCAGTTATCACCTCCTCCTGGCTGGTCCCCCGCCTTCCTCTTCTCGGCCTCGTCTCTCTCCCGCTCAACCACAATGACCTTTGGAAAAGGCAAGTCTCATCAGGCCGCTTGGATGCTGACAACCTTTCCACGACCGACCGCTGGCTGCAGCAGAAAACTCATACTCTGCCCGCCTCTTAGCCCCGGCTTGACCCCAGCCTCACCCTCTGCTCCCCGCTTCCTCACTCACTTTCTGGGAACACAACCCACCCTTTTGGTGAGGACACTCCTACCCATGGGCCACCTGGCCAGGGCCGCACTTCCGTTCAGCTGCTTTCCCGTGCCATGTCCTTTCGGGGTCTAGCTCAGCTGTTCACCTTGTTTGGGGCTCTCCTCCCTCTGGCCGCCCTCGGTTGCCTAGGTAACCAACGCCGGCTGCCAGATGTCAGGTCCCTTCACCGCGCCCTTCCCTGACCCTTGAGACTGAACCAGATCTCCCTGTTCTACCCTCACTCAGCTCCTACTTCCTCCTCCCAGAAACCATCGCCGCTGGTATTTTGTTAAAGAGTGATTTGGTTCACGTCTGTCTCACCCACTAACGTGCTAGTGGCACCTGTGTTTATTATGCTTATCGTTTTACCCTCAAAGCCTTGGGCAGTGCGATAAAAACTCGTTGAACAAAGAAGTAACCAAGTGAAGGTCATAGAGACTTGCCCAAGGTCAAGATGAGACATAGCCAGGAGCTCTGGTTTTCAGCTCAGATCACCAGCCTCCTCAGCAAAGAGCTTGTCCAGGCTGCCCTGCCTCACCATGTCCAATTTCTCAGCCCTCGCCTTTTCCATGATGACATTTATTCAGCAAGACAGCGCTGTAAGTACAGTAATATTTTTCTTTTCTCCATGCAACACGTGCTATTGTGTAGTCTATTTTGAGGGGGGTATTATGAGAAACCAGACCACTGTGTAAAACTTGTAAAGATTCCTGAGATTCTCAGAAGAAATATGAGGTGTAGTCCATAAAGAGCAAAAAATGCTTTTATGTTTAAAGAAAAAAATGCTCTCCGTTTCAAAAGCTGGCATCTGCCAAAGAGCATCCTATTAGGTGGGCTAGTCATCATCATCTCCCCAGCTGCTGTGCATAATCCACCTTCTCTCCAAGGTATGAAAAGGCAGAGGCCACTCGGCTGTTGGGAAGTGCCTTGTGTTATAACATCCACGCAAAGTGGTCCGTGGTGGTTCTATTTATAAGACAAGTTGTTTACCCCCGGAGAAGTTGGAAGATGGGTTCTCGAGGGTGTTTGTGCTGCGGCTGGAAATGGAATCATTGTGTCTGAACGCCCCTTGCTCACGTCAGTGACCCCCACCTGCAGCCAGCCCGGGTTATAAGTAGCCACGCATCCCCTGTGGGCTGCAGGCGGTGCAAGCAACCAGGGCCAGCGAGCCAAGCTCCGGTAAGCTTTCTCAGCCCTTTCTCTGGGCTTCCTTCCCATGGCCCACCTTGGGGTGGGAGACCAGCTGTACGGACCTGGTGCGGGGTGAGCCCGCCTCAGCCGTGTGTGTCAAGTGCTTGGCTCAGTTTCAGGTTTTATAAGATGGGTTTGGGGTACTTGCTTGTTTGTGATTTAAGAAATTCATTTTTTTTTTTTGAGATAACAATGCTTTTATTTATTTATTTATTTATTTATTTATTTATTTTAAGGTAAAGTGCTCTGCTCAGACTGGGGAGGTGGTGTTCATCGTCACTTCGCTTATCATTGTGTATGTAAGGTTCTAGCTTTCGTGGCCCCCTTAAGCTAACCAACTGGATTTGGAATTCTTGTTTGCAAATGAATCTGGAGAAAAAGGGGGCTGTACCATTCAGGTGGACCAGGATGCCATTTCTTCCTCCTTGTCTCCCTTTAAAAATGGCTCTGTTTTTATTCTACATTTGTTCTCTCTCCCTCCTTTCTTCCCTCTCTCTCTCCCTCCCTCAGGTGTGACCATTGCATTTCCCTCATCCTTCCTCTCTCTCAGTCCGCCATGCCCGGAGCGCTCCTGCTGCTGTCTGCTGCCCTGGTGCTCCTCGGGCCTGTGCATGGAGCCACCCTGAGGAGCAAGGAGACATGGAAGCCACTCAGCAATCCCCAGAACCGGGACCTGGTAAGCACGCTCCTGGCCTGCTGGGCTGGGTGCGATCGCTGGGCCCCGGGATCGGTGTGCTCAGAAAGCGGCCTGGGCCCAGGCCAGAGCTCAGCGGGCCTGGCAGCTGGCCTTCTGCTGCTCCCCTCGCCCGTCTACACCTGCTTCTGGGGGCACCCAGGGCGCATTCCTGTGTGAGCCGTCTGTGCACTCGGCGGGGAAACACACCACTCAGGGTTTACAGCCATCACATGGCGCCTGGCACAGCTTCTCTATATTTACCCATTTCCTAGAGAGCCATATTCGGCTCTTTGGCCCCTTGAGTGTGGCTCTTCCACAAAAATGCCTGGGCGAGTCTATGTTGAAAAAGTGGCGTTAGAAGTTTAAGTTTAAAAAATGTGGCTCTCAAAAGAAATGCCAGTCGTTGTCCTGTTGATATTTGGCTCTGTGGGCTAATGAGTTTGCCAACCACTGGCCTAGAGGAAAGCCGAAAGTCTGCGTCTGAACAAAAATGATTATTTCAGAAGACGGTGACCAGGGTCTTGTTTTCAGTCAGAGCTCTGGTCACCGTGGAGTTCAATGTCACCTCTGACCTTGGTACTCAAAGATGGTTGGTTACAAGGCCCCTCTGGCAGGTGCTGCTAAGGAATTGCTATTCCTGGCGGGATTTCCACCAAGAATGGCGAGTGAGCTTGTTTGGGGTGAAATGTCAGAGAGGAGGCACGGTGGGAAAGGGGGTGGGGAAGGGGGCGGGGGAGGGAAGAAGTGGCCAAAGTTTGTGCTTCTACCTCTCAGTTTCCACCTCCCGCCTCCTAGGTAAGCTCCCCAATCAATTCAGGGGGAAATACTCACCGTTGAGTATTTTGGGTGTTTAATTTATAACTGGCAACGGACCCTTTCCTTTCTCTGTGCAGTTTTTCAGAACCCTTCAGGCGTATTTTAAGGGAAGAGGTCTTGACCTTGAAAGGTTTCCAAATACTTTCTCCACGAACGAGAACCCCAGACCCCTCTCTCTGCAGTCGGAGCTCATGGCCTCCGCCTTCGCAGAGTACAAAGAGCAGAGAGACTCCCTTCCCGGCAACCTCAAAGGCTGATGGCTTCTCCTGAGAACAGGTGAGGCCCCTTTCTTCTCAGACAGACCACTTGCTCAAACAGAGGCTTGGGAAGTCGTTATTGGAAAAGTGATTTTATTTCCCCACAGAAATAAGTGCTACATTTAGAAGCTACTCATCACTGGTAATATATGGATTTGGTTCAGATATTTCATGCCTGTTTTAAGGAGGAATGACAGGACATTTTAAGCATAGGATTATGGAAAGAGATATAGAGAAATGATAGGATTATCACACTCTGCCTATATCCTTTTTTCCCCCAGACCAGGTCAGATAAAGAAATATGTGAAATTGTGCAGTTGGGTGAAATAGAAAGTAAAGTTTAAAAATAGTTCTTCTTAGAAGAAAGTAATAAGCATATGTTTGATCTTGAACATCCTCACCTAGAAAAAATAAAGTAAAATGTGAAAGATGATTTTTTTCTCATAAGAAAATGGTTTTAAATATATGTTTAATATTTGAATTTTATTATTCTGTATTATTACCGTAGCATTCCTACCAAATGAGCACCTATCATTTTTTAAAAAATAGGTGTGGTGCATTCCAGGAAGCTACAGTATGATTCTAGCCTATCAGCTGGCTGTTCAGCTGAGTAATTACGATTCGGTTTCCTCTAATAAAGGGAACTAAATCGTAATTAACATCTCCTCCTCTTCTTCTGCCAGCTAGGGGTGAAACAATGAGGAAGCATGCCACTGTTGCATTTTATTGTGCATGTGAAAGGGTTTTGATGATCGGTTCTTGTAAATGTGATGATTTTAAAAAATAATGATGTAATTAAAAAAAAAAAGATTTATGCACTCCCAAGTGAGAAAGTAAAATGGAATAAATAGAAAGATGGTAAGGAAGCGTCCCCTTAGCTGCTTCTCATACGTGGGCTTGAGGCCAGTGGTTGATAACCCGTGGTCCAAGGTTGGCGACCGTTGGTGTAAGGCAGTGGTCGGCCAACCCATTAGTCAACAGAGCCAAATATCAACAGGACAACGATTGGCATTTCTTTTGAGAGCCAAATATTTTAAACTTAAACTTCATCTAACACTACTTCTTCAACATAGACTCACCCAGGCCGTGGTATTTTTGTGGAAGAGCCACATTCAAGGGGCCAAAGAGCCGTATGTGGCTCGTGAGCCACAGTTTGCAGACCAGGGGTTTAAGGAAATCTCAGAAGCTGAAACAGGACAGTTATTAATACACAGCGCCTCCTTTAGGAGAAGGCAGTACTGCATGCAGTTTGCTTTAAGTCTTACAAGTCTCCCCCTATAAATTGCAGGTGCTAACCTCTAATGCACAGAACGTGGCAAAGAAAATATCAAATACATCCTTTCTTTCCTGTGAGCGTGGTGTGGGGTGCTGTTTGGGGGCGGGGCACGGAGAAAGCACCTACTGGGTGCTATGGTAACATAATGGAAGAGGCCAAGCGTCAGGTTCAGAGAAGACTTCATCATAAGCCCGCCTTTCCTGGCAGCTGATTAGAAAGTGAGGACGAAGAGTTTTTGCTGAAAGATGTTGATCTTTGAGTCTTTGTGCTAATGGCACTGACTGCATTTTCTGTCTCATTAGAGCATTTTCTTGTTCTTGCAGGTACCTGGCTATTTTTAAACTACAGATGAAGCACTCATCAGAAAAAGTCAATCGTGGTCATTGTTAACCCCCCTCCCACTTTTGTCAGTTTTAATGGTTTTAGTCTATATTTCCAGATGTACATATAAGCAGCTTGATCTTTGGCACCTGTATGCATACTTTTTGCTGTTTTTCCCACTTTATCACCATAAATGTCAGTGTAGAGCACTGCATATAACGGCAAGTTACCAAGACTCCATAGAGTTGAGAGAAATAACTAAATGAAGTTTCCTCTCAGCTTGTCTGATATGTGTCTATTGGTTTTAACAATCAGGACTTTCATTTGAAAGGGATGTTGCTCATTTTTCTGGAGTTCATTCTATGTCCTAGGGGTTTGGGTTTAAAATTGGGCTCTTTCTGGGAGGAGGACACACTCACACGCTCAGCACATGCTGTTGAAAGAACCCCCAGTCTTCGTTTCATACCAGGGAAGATCAGTGATGAATATCCACAATTAAGTGGAAATAGAAAGCAAAGGATCATGGGATCCTAGAATTGCCGGGGCCCCTGGGAGAGGCTCTCTGCCACTGTGCTCAGCGGTGGAAGTTGTGCTACACCAAGTATCCTAGCCTCCTCTACCTCTCCCACACATACCCTACCCCCCCTCAAGAAGGGAGGGCAGAAAGCCGGAGGGACAGGGAGTGAGGTAGGTGGACGTGGGCAAATTGGGGTGGGGGAGAGAGAGGAGAGAGAGAGAGAGAGAGAGAGAGAGAGAGAGAGAGAGAGAGAGAGAGAGAGAGAGAGAGAGAGAGAGAGACTGCTTGGGGTGACAGGCACACCATGCCCTGTGCAGATGATGTTTTATTGAGTTGCACACTTGAAACCTGTTCTGTGAACCAATTTAAAAAAGGAGGAGGAGAGAGTGTAGAAACTGGTGTGGGTGACGAGCAAACCTCTCCTCCCCTCCCACTGGGCAGACTAACTCTGACTCTCAGATCCTCGTGTGGAGCCACTCCTCCTCCTGCCTCTCTACGGAGCGCTGCCTCATTTTCTCTGTGATTCCTGCGAGAGGGACATGGTACTCGCAGCAAACATCAGGGTCCTACTGACGTGAGCCTGTACATCCCAAGATCGCCTTTGGCGGCTTCTCTGTGGATGCTTGATACTGAATTCCCCGAGTAGCATTTATGCGAGAGCAGATCCTGTGTCTGGGTTAACATGCTCTGTTGTAATGAGCTGTGTGGTGTGTGTGTGTGTGTGTGTGTGTGTGTGTGTGTGTGTTTCCCCCCATGATATTTCTCCAGTATCTAGCACAGGGCCACGCATGTAACCAGTGTTCAAGAAACACTTGTTGAATTCAAATAAATGTGTACTCTTCTGCTACTGTCCACACAGTCATGGAAGCTGATTCTAGTCCACGTCGGGAATATTTTTTCCATTTAGAGTATATACGGAATGATGGATGAGCATAACGTGTTAGCCGGTTCAGATCCAGTGTGGAGAGGCAGGGAGTGTCCCACCCCATCCGGCTAACCCCCCACACACACCCCCCACACCCCCGAGTACAAGTGGCTGGCGTTCCCTCTCCCCTCGCCACCTGTTTGGGTGTCATAGCCTCCACACAGGGAATGCGCCTCAGTGTCAGGCCTTTGGAAGGGAAAAGCACCCCCACGGGCCTTTCCACTGGGAGCTTACTAAGTCTCAGCGCCGGGCAGCCTCCTTTGGGAGGTCCCTTGCACTGGCAGGCGGCTGTTGGTGAAAGGCCTGCTCTCCACATGCTCTCCACCGCTGGACTGGCCCACTCATTAGTCAGCCGAGCCAAATATCCACAGTACACGATTTAAATATCTTTCGAGAGCCAACTTTTTAAAACAACTTCTTCTAAGGCCACGTCTTCAAAATAGACTCGGGCAGGCTGTGGTACTTTGTGGAAGAGCCACACTCAAGGGGCCAAAGAGCCGCAGGTGGCTCGCGAGCCGCGGTCTGCTGACCACAGGGACTAGGGCGTCTTGCTGGTGATGCTGATGGTGGTGGGGAAGGTCGGGTCTTCACCACTCAGCACACCTGGCCCCAGACACTAGGTTAGGCGTCTCCCCACGGCTGCCCTATGATGTGGACAACCGACACCTCCCTACACATTTCTTAACGCCCACTGGGGGCCCGGCTGGAATGGCTCAATGGTTGAGCCTGGTTATGACCTAGGACATGGGGATGATGTGTGGGGCTGGCTCCCAGTGGGCAGGAGCTGGGTGGCGGGGTGCCTCCTACTCTCTGCAGTAACAGGACCTGGCCAGCAGAGGGCGACAGCCCTGCCTCCTCCCAAGGCAGGCGGCTGGGCTGGGCTGGGTTGGGCGGAAAGCACAGCTGCTTCCCCTTGAGGAGGGCAAAGGGGGAGGCTGTAGGGTGGCTCTGGTGCCAACTGGGCATCCAATAGTTGCCCTGGGAGGCCGGTTCTGCCTAACCACCTCGCAGACCGGTCCCCTCCGGTGGCCGCAGAGGTCTCAGGCTGAGAGCCCTCCAGGAGCTGGGACAACCCCTCTTCTTCCCCCCCCTCCCCCCGCACCCTCCCTATCCTATCCACACTGCCAGCCCCACCTTCAGATCCAGTCTGAGGATCCTGGGGCTGAAGGCAGGACCTGGAGAGCAGGTGATGGGCTGGGGCCTGGGCCCAGAAGGTCCCTAGAGCTACAGGGGAGCGCTGAGGGTGCCGTGTGCTGACTGGGGGCCCAGGGGACGTGAGATGCTGCCACAGGGGCGGGTGGCAGAGGTCACAGGTCAAGGGAACAGAGGCTCTGGGCAGCCCAGGCTTCCATTTTGCTCTCTGTCCTTTTCCTGCTGTGTACCCTCAGAGGAAGAAGCCCCTCGCCCTCTCTGTGCTGCCCTTAGCTTCCCCCGTGGGCAGGTGCATAGAGGGGGCAAGGCCACCCGGAGAGCTGAGGTGTGCACTTGATGGGGCGGGGCTATGCTATTGACAGGAGGTTCACGTCATTAGGGGGCGGGGCCACGTGATTGGCTGTGGGTATGCATGTGATCAGGGGGCGGAGCTATGTGGACAGCTGGAGGTGTGCTCCCAATCAGGGGTGGGGTCATGTGATTGGTCGGAGGTGTGCAACTCATCATGGGGTGGGGCCCCTGATTGGCTGGAGGCGCACACACGTGAACACGGTGTGGGCTCTTGTGAGGGTGGAGGTGGAGTAAGGTGAGGTTGGCAGAGAGGCCAGGCCAAGAGGAGAGGACCATGGAGGGATGGGGCCAGAAGCAAAGGAGCCGAAGGACCCTAGAGTAAGGTGATCAGACATGCTTTTTGTGGGACAGTCCCGATTTTTAACAATTTGTCCCATGTCCTGTGGTGTTTTAAAAAAGTCCCGAGTTTTGGAAAGAATGCACCACAAGCTAGGAAACCGTTGGAGAACGGGAAGGGAATATATGGTTTTTGGCGCCAGGTGGCTATTTAGCCAGGATAGGCGTTTTATATTATTATTATTTTGTTGTTTTTATTTTGTTTTTAGATTCATCAAGCTGGGCGCTAGGTGGGCACCACCTCTCTGATGGAGAGGCAGCAAAAGCGACCCCCACAAGCCACACAGGTTTATTTATAGGGTCAAAGGAGCTTATTTGCATACTTGACTACCCACTAGCATTATTGGATTTATATATCTAGACCCGCCTCTGCTTACACCTGGACAAAGGTACTCTGCCAGTGCCTCAGCTAACAATTTAAAGAATGTCCATGTGCCTTCTCAGGTGAGCCTTTACATCTCACCCTTTTTTACTAATTAAAATAAAATTTAATAATAAAATAAAATAAAATGAAATGTAAACTTTAATAATAGGGCTCTAAAGTTAAAATAATTGCAAACAATACCAATGCAAAAACTAAATTACATACATGTTATTTTCAAAACTTGAATGTCAAGAGCAAAACTCTGGCTATTAAATAATAACACAACAATGCCAATGCAAAACAACAGTATGAGAAATCAGAACTATGGACATGTTAACATTTTTAGCTATTAAATGAGAGTATCTTGTTGCTGGTGTAGATTTACTCAGAGTCCTTGGACTTGCTGTGCAAGACTTTGCAGAAGACTGGAAGCTAACAGATGCTAGCATGAGCAGGAACATGGTTGAAGAAGTAGCTTCCACTTCAGTCTTTAAATTCTTCAGATGACTCCATGTTGGCACCACAGTCCCTTGCATAGCTTTCAGTTTTCTTCCCCTACTTTACTGTCATCAGGGCAGTACTTAAATCCTTTTGAGTGAAGGGACACAGGAGCTTCTGAGTCCATTGATGTACATACACTCTGACACCCGAATTGGCTGCATTGCTCCTTCTGGAAAGATATAAAATACAACCTCTTCCCCACATTATTACCGAATTTGATAAAACTCTTATCTGGTTTATGCTTTTTGTTAATTTTATAATGTTAAACTTTAATAATAACAAACAATTGTTGAGAACTGATTATAGAGAACTGCTTATCGAAGTTCGCATTGTTGATCAGTTGTTAGAGTTCATTCAAATGAGAAATATGCCAAAGTATAATATAATACTATACATAATTTTTTTATTTATTATATTTGTAAATCGTACTTATGTTTAAATTTTAAAAATATATTACAATACTATTTTTGCGTTCTATGAAAATTTTTGTTCTACCAAAAATTTTTTAAATATATATATATTTTTATATAGACCAAATTTTAAATCAAGAACACCCCCCCCCCCAACACACACACACACACAATGGTGTCCCACTTTACCAACGTTAAAATCTGGTCACCTTACCCTACTGGGGTAGGTGCCCTTGACCAGAATCGAACCTGGGACGCTTCAGAACGCAGGCGGACCCTCTATTAACTGAGCCAAACCGGCCAGGGAGACTGGGAGCATCTTCATGCAGAATTGGGGGAAATGATCTAGATGAGAGATCAATAAGTGGGAGACTTGAACCCGGCCGCAGGCGAGGGCGGGGAGCAGGAGCCAAGGAAAGGCCCGCCAGCGCTAACTGAAAGGAGGTGGGGCCAAGCGCTCGCGCGGAACCCGAGCTCGGCAGCTGCGGCGCCGGCCGGGCTCATTTCCGGGAGGACGCCGGCCGGGCTCATTTCCGGGAGGACGCCGGTCCCGGCTCTCGGCTTCCGGCGCGCGGTGGAGGCTGGCTGGGAGGCGTTACCCTGTCTGCTCTCTCTCCCGGTGCCTGGGGTTGCCCATCGGGGCCTTGCAGACATGTCGGGCTTCAGCCCAGAGCTCATCGACTACCTGGAGGGGAAGATCTCGTTTGAGGAGTTCGAAAGGCGGAGGGAGGAGAGGAAGGCCCGCGAGAAGAAAGTGAGGAGGCCGCTCCCATCCTGATGGGCTTGGAGAGATGTGGGGGGCCCAGAGGATTCCCTTCGCTGTGGGGGGCGGACTGGAACCGGGCCCCACCTCTCCTCCCTGGGCCCAGCTCCTCTTAAAAACACCCTCCCCACCCCAAACCCCCAAGCTTTTCTTCTGCGCTCCGCTTGCCGGACCTTCTCGTTCTCTGGGGCCGTGGGCGGCCGTGCGGGGTCAGCGGGGCTGGTTCTGGCCTCGCTTTGCCCCTGAGTGTTTGTGTGATTTTATGGTCGGCAGCTCACCTCGCTTCTTTAGGTCTCAGTTTCTCTTTTTATTTTATTTTATTTTTTAAATGGCACAAACTGGCCTATATATATATATATATATATATATATATATATATATATATATATATATATATATATATATATATATATATATATATATATATATATATAAAATTTCGGAGAGGGGGAGAGGGAAACATCAATGATAGAGTCACTGCTAGGCTGCCTCCTTTGCGCCCCCCACTGGGAATGGAGCCCGAAGCCCGGCCTGTGTCCCACGGTGACCTCCTGGTTCACAGGTCAGCGCTCAGACACTGCGCATGCCCCTCGAGCAGTTTCTCTGTTTTTGAACAGGGATTTGAGGTCCCATTTCTGAGGAGTCTCCCAATGGTGTGATGTAATCATCCACACAGACACACACAGAACAACAACACAACGTGAATTTTCTTGTCTAACAAAATCTTCACTCACACATAGTTTCCATACTTAGGAAGAGATATCTGGGTTTTCCGTATATCCTCATTTACTTGAAGTCCGAGGGAAAATGAAATTGCACCTTTTGAAATTGGTCGATTCTTCCCTAACTCATGCAAGGAGTAGTGCCCTGTCCTCATTTCAAAAGCTAGGACACCACGTGCAGATTAACAGGAAGTCTGTGTTTTATTGTTTTTTACAAAAAACTGATTCAGACTGAGACAGAAGCAGTCCGTAGTGCTTTGACGGCATTGAGGTTTAGTTTGCACATACTGCCCGTGTGTCCAGCTCAAGGTTTATGTGAACAGAGCGTGAGGCTGATGCCCTCTTTCAGCTGGAGAGAGCGCAGTCTGCATTGGCGTTGGGAATCTAATTTGTTTTCAATCACAGCATCTTCAGGGGAAAGGAAAGCCGTCGGCTGAAGAAAACCCAAATGACTCTGAAGTCCCGTCGTCATCGGGAATCAACTCTGCCAAAGCCCAGGACAACGATGCCAATGAAGGTGCATCCCGATAGCCAGCTCCCTGATTAAAGGTTAAGGGCACCCAATAGCCCTCACTGGCCTGCTCAGTGGACAGTGTGGGCCTGGGAAGGGGTTCCGGTCAAGGGCATGTACCTGAGTTACCAACCTCAATCTCTAGTGAGGGCCTGTAGCAGGCAGCCAAACAATGATTCTCATCATTGATGTTGTTCTCTTTCTCCCTCTCCTTCCTCTCTGAAATCAATTTAAAAATGTGTGTGTGTGTGTGTATATATGTATGTGTATATATGTATATATGTATGTGTCTATATATATGTGTGTGTGTGTGTGTGTATATATATATATATATATATATATATATAGATAGATAATTTTTTTTTTTTTTTTAGGAGTACCTAATTTAGCAAAAACATTTTTCATTGCAGTGGCATTCTGTTGTTGATTTCCTGGCTTATTAGGAACATAGTTCATATAATAGGTGCTCAATAAATACTGAGTTACTGAATATGGGTTATTTTTGTGGGAAAATGTTTTAAATTGATGTCAGTGTTTGGGAGCCTTTTAGATTTATTTTTTTCTCATATAAAAGAAGTATGTCATGTTATTTTTCATTTCTGAAGTAATAATACTATTTTAATATTATTTAGTATTGTGCTCATGTTGGGGTCAGATAGTTATTCTAAATGCATGTAAGTCACAATGCATTTCACCTTCAGAGTAGTACTATAAGGCAAGCATTATTAAACCCTTTTTACAGTGAGGGAATTGAGGTCCATAGGACTTCCGGGACCAAGGTTACACATCTAGTGAAAGATGCAGAGGAGGTTTGACGCCAGACAGCTTGGCTCTAGAAGCTCACCGAGAGCCACTCTGCTAGCCCACCTGGTTCTCTACCACCTGCTTCAATCCACTTGTTCTCTCCTTCTATCCCGCCTGCTTCTATCCCATCTCCTATCACCTGCTTTTACCCCACCTGGTCCTATACCACCAGGCTTATTCAGTTCTTAGGTCTGTGTCTTAAAATTCTTTTTTCCCCTCTCTGCTTTCAATTGTTACTGTGTACACTTCTGATTTCCCATTTAATTTTACTTAGGTGAGGCCCAAAGATGAATAGGCAATTCCTACAGAGTAAAACGCATGCTTTATGACAGCTTTCTTTCTTGGGTTGTTTTTGGGGAGTGCTCATTTGTCTCTGTGTTTTTTTGTTTGTTTTGTGGGGCTTTTTTGCTTTCAAGTTTTAGGATAGAAATTTGTCTATCAAAAATACTGTTTTTTGGTTTTGCTTTCATTACTGAATGTTCTAAAGCTTCCCTACCCCCTTTCCTCCCAATCTCAATGTGTCTTTCTTCAGGAGAAACATCAGATGGAGTTAGTAAGTCAGTTCACAAGGTCTTTGCTTTCATGCTTGGAGAGAATGAAGATGAGGAGGAAGAAGAGGAAGAAGAGGAGGAGGAAGAGGAGGAAGAAACACCTGAGCAACCCACCGCTGGCGATGTCTTTGTGTTGGAGATGGTGCTCAATCGTGAAACCAAGAAAATGATGAAAGTAAATTCTTACTTAATTTGGTAATAGAAACAGAATGTAAAAATGTGATATTGAAAAAGAATTCAAACTGTAAGAAAGGAAAATCTATGAGACAACTACTGTTACTGGTTTCTTGTGTTTCATTAGAGATTTTTAAAATGTAAAGCCTTAATTATTTCATGTGTCAAAGTGTACCATAGTTTTGCTGTTAAAAGGTCTGCATTGATATTTTTTACAACTTCAATCTGAGTAGATAGGTTTGAAAGGAGGATCTTTAGAATTGCATCATATAAGGTCTCTGGCATATACATTTATTTTGCAGTTCTCCATTTGTTATTTATTCTAATTAGTAATATAAGTAATTCCTGATCACTTTGGTTTTGCTTTCTTTAAATATTTAACTGTGTTTTGAACTTCCTCCTGTGGGAAATTCTGTTTTTTTTGTTTTGTTTTAATTATCTGAGGTGCTTATTTTTAGAGAATATCATAGAATAATTTCTTCTTTTCTGTGATTGAATTTAGCTATTTGGTCCTTAGGTCTGAGTGTAAATTGAAACGTTTTAAAGAAGAATTTCGTTTTTGTGATGGTCTGTACTTATCAATGTGGTTGGAATGGAAACCTGAGACATTACTGTATTTTAATCAGTGTCCTTTTCTGTGCAGGAGAAGAGGCCTCGCAGCAAACTTCCCAGAGCTCTGAGAGGGCTCATGGGGGAAGCCAACATTCGCTTCGCTCGGGGAGAACATGAAGAGGCGATTTTGATGTGCATGGAAATCATCAGACAAGGTGCTGCCTTGGGGCTCGTTGGCAGTGCAGTTTTCCTTAGCAAAGGGGTTTTCACGAGGGGAGCATGGTGAGAGTAGGGGTTTTCATGAAACTACACTTTGCTTAGAGAAGAGAATGCCTGAAAAATGCCAAAATGTGAAAATTGAATAAAGCAGATATAATCTAGTGTTTATTATAAGTTCCATTAAGTAGTTTCTATAGTTCTAAGAGTTATTTCAATAGTTTCTATATTAGAAGAAGGGTCCATACATAATTTGATGTTAGCTCAAGCCTCTTCTCTCAGCCAATGGAATTTTTTCTTTTTAAATCATTACAGCTCCCTTGGCTTATGAGCCATTCTCTACTCTTGCCATGATATATGAGGACCAAGGCGACATGGAGAAATCACTGCAATTTGAGTTGATTGCTGCACATTTAAATCCCAGTGACACTGAAGAATGGGTTAGATTGGCAGAAATGTCTCTGGAACAAGACAATATTAAGCAGGCAATTTTTTGCTACACAAAAGGTAATTAAAATGTTTTTCTCATTTTTTATAAAATGTTACATGATCAATTTCTTGATAATTGTGCTTGCTATTTTGGGGTGATGTTAGTTGAAATGTATTTATTCCTTGTATTCTGTTATATCAGAGGTATTTGGGGTTCATCTGTTTTCATGTTTATCAGCAACTTTATATTATGAGCTAATACTGCACAAGTTAGTACAAGAACAGAATGTTTATTTTCCCACCAAGATCTAGATCGGTTCTATGCTGTTCCTTGAGGGCTCATGTCAGGCTGGAGTGACCAAATGAAAGTTAATACGATGAAGTTCTGTCTGGTCTTAGGTCAGACCTTGGTGAGAGTTCATGGAAAGGTAGATGTCTTCCCACATAACCAGCTCAGTTGCAGAGGCGAATTAGTGTTTAGAGTGTTTACTAAATTTCCCAAAGAGAAGGTGGGTCACACTCAGGTACCATAACTTCATTCTAAGATTACTCTCTTTTTTTCTCTTTAGCTCTGAAATATGAACCTACTAATGTCCGTTATCTGTGGGAGCGATCAAGCCTGTATGAACAGATGGGAGATCATAAAATGGCAATGGACGGCTATCGGCGCATCTTAAACCTTTTGTCTCCGTCTGACGGAGACCGGTTTATGCAGTTGGCTAGAGATATGGCAAAGTAAGTTTGGACTGAATGTTACAAATATTATTAATCATCATAGTTTAGAAACCACAGCATATACATGAAGAATAATTTACTTTTTATTGAGGTTTTACTTCTTGTATTTCGTAATCTGCTTACATGGAGAGGTGGGATGGGGTTTTTGGTGTGTTTTTTTTTTGTTTTGTTTTTTTTCCCAACCCAACTGTGATTGCTTAGAAAAATGCGTATGTACAGTTACCTTTCAAGTGCTTGGAAGCTTAAAAAGGAGTATGTTTTGAAAGGATGACTAGGCTCCCAGCATTCCATAACTTATTTGAAGTTTCATACATTGGCAGTAATATTCTTTTAAACTATTGCAGGCGTGTTAATGAAATGTTGGTGATCTGGCATCTCCTGAATTGTTTTCTCTTGAGCTAAGAATAGAATAACATTTTAAGATGCAAAATTTTCTTTGCAGTTAGCATCTACTTCTGACTTGGCATATATTTTATTCTAAAATATTATGTCCAATTTCATTTACTTCTCTAACATGCTGTACAGCAAAACAAAGCAGGACACATTTTGGCTAAGTGATGCCTTGTGGTATGCTTTCTATTCCAGAGGATACCTATTATAGTTCAGTCTAGCATTAACCGTCTTCATATGGGTATCTTAGGGTTTGCCCTGTTAATTCCAGGGCCATTGTCATGCAGATGCTTAATTCATCCCCCAAGCTCCCAAGGATGGATTATGTAGGCATACTGGAAGCATTTTAGGAAATTGGTTAAGGCAAGGGACAACCTTAGATTGATCCTTGATGTATATGATGAGCATTGAGGATCTTCCTAGGCTATTAGTTATTTATTAGATACCTAGCTGTCACAAGTGCTAGTCCAGTAAGCTCCTACTTTATGAATTATTAGTACATTTGTTTTCCTCTGGATACTTTCTTTAAAAAAAAAAAAAAGTATTTTAATTGATTTTTTACAGAGAGGAAGGGAGAGAGATAGAGTCAGAAACATCGAAGAGAGAGAAACATTGATCAGCTGCCTCCTGCACGCTCCCCACTGGGGATGTGCCTGCAACCAAGGTACATGCCCTTGACCGGAATCGAACCTGGGACCCTTCAGTCCGCAGGCCGGCGCTCTATCCACTGAGCTAGACCGGTTTCGGCTCCTCTGGATACTTTATAGTCTTTTTGGGACAAGGTAGTGCTGAATAGTTCTGCCATTGCTTCAGAGGTAAATGGAAATCTTGTTACTATAACTTTTAATTGATGAAGCTTTCTCTTTGTCTCTACTTCCCTACCAGAAATATTTGTTGAATATAAATTATGTATTAGGCACTGTACAAGCACCAGGAGATCCAATATTAAATGAGTTTTAACATTTCCTGCCCTTGGAGAGTTTATATTCTAGTTGGGGGACATAGGCAGTGATCAAATGAACAATTAAGTACATGGTATGTGAGGTGTTGATAAGTGATAGGAAGAAAACCTATCACAAAGCAGGGAAGGGGGATAGGAAGTTGAGGAATAGGAGTGTGTCATTTAAATCGGGTGATTGGAGGAGGACTCATTCCCTATGTTATGGTCACACTGACCCGGAAGTGAGCTGAAGGTGGTATGGAAGGGATGTTAGGGAAGCGTGTCAGCGGCCAGGGAAATGGTGAGAAGAGAAGCGGTCTTCTTTAACATCATAGAGCTGATGGGAGAAAGATGTCCAGTGCCAGTGTAACATGTCAGGATTGCTGACCAGCCCTGTGGCCCGCTGGAGGCTGGCGGTCATCATTTAGAGGGAGTCCAGTCAGCATGGGCAGCTGGTGATGAAGAGTAGGTATATTTGGAGTAACAGGCAGGTATACTAATACTAATATGTGGAGTTTTATCATATGATTTTGGTAAAGGGAGAGAAGGGCAAGGGTATTAAGGAGATGTGCAGGAAGTAATCATAATGCCGGACCACGAGAAGGAGGAGAGAGAGGACAGGAAGGGTGCAGAGACTGGGGCGGGGTAGGACCAGTGCTGTGCGGAGCCCCTGGAGGAGAGGAGTTGGCGTTGGGCTACAGAGGGATGAGTGGATGGTGTGGGGAGGTGGGAGAGAGGTACTTGACATTGACATTGTTCTGCTGACATTGGACATCTTTCTCTGAATCAGCTCTGATTATGATTTTAAAGAAGACTGCATCTCTTCTCACATTTTAAGAAAATGAAAATCAGCTACAGGGCCTAAGCAAAGAAATGCATTTTATAATCTTTTTGTCATTTACCTTCTTAGGAGTTACTACGAAGCCAATGATGTTACCTCAGCTATTAGCGTAATTCAAGAAGCTTTCTCAAAACACCAGGGCCTAGTCTCCATGGAAGATGTTAACATAGGAGCTGAACTGTACATTTCTAACAAACAGTACGACAAAGCTCTGGAGGTAGGAACACGTGTTTCTCTTTAGGTTTGATACTCATTTCTTTCTTTCTTTTTTTTTTTAAATATATTGATTTTTTTACAGAGAGGAAGGGAGAGAGATAGTTAGAAACGTCGATGAGAGAGAAACATCGACCAGCTGCCTCTTGCACACCCCCCACTGGGGATGTGCCCGCAACCAACGTACATGCCCCTGACCGGCTCTACCACTGAGCCAAACCGGTTTCGGCTAGGTTTGATACTCATTTCTGTGTTCTAGAAATTTTTATAAATTGACAGTTTCTCATTTTAGTTATGTATGTTACTTATGTGCTAAATTCTGTAAAGATATATGTATGGAAACATTCCTGATTCTATATTGATTCCATATGGAATATAAAATGTAGTTTTCACCTGGTAAAAGCTGTCTTCATCACAGGTGGCAGACATAGCTGTACTTCAGGATGGCAAGACTCAACCAGACTAATTGCTTTCATTCACTTCTTAACCTGTTGTGAAAAGTTGATTGCTTTGATACAGGAATTACATGTCTTCAGTTAAGCATTAGTTAAAATGATATAAAAATACTAATGTGTCACAGTGGTTTCTTATATTAAAGAAACTTACTGTTGCTTTTTATAGCCTGTTTATATGTTGTAAGGAATATTTGAATTAACTGTTCAAACCTTTGCATTGTGAAAGGTTTTTCACACATACCTACTGTATTATTTTCTCTCTCTCCTTCAATTCTTGTAGGTAATTATGGATTTTTCTGGAATCATGCTAGAAAAAGGAACTCCGGAAGAAGGCACTTCAGAAGAGAATACAGGTTGTAGTTTCTCTTCCTGGAACGTATATAGGATCCTCTCTTGTTCATTGTGAACCTGACAGTTACTATTTTCATAGCAAGTTTTCCCCAAGACCATTTTTTTTTTTAATATATTTTATTGATTTTTTACAGAGAGGAAGGTAGAGAGATAGAGAGCTAGAAACGTCGATGAGAGAGAAACACCGACCAGCTGCCTCTTGCACACCCCCTACTGGTGATGTGCCCGCAACCAACTTACATGCCTCTGACCGGAATCGAACCTGGGACCTTTCAGTCCGCAGACCGACGCTCTACCACTGAGCCAAACCGGTTTCGACAGAACCATTTTTTCTTAAGAGAGATATCACATCTTTTTCTTGTGATTATTCACTTACACGTAACCTTTTCCAAAATATTCAGTCCCTTTTATTCTTCAGTAAGTATATTTGAACATGGCTTTTCTACTGACCCAGGGTCTTTTTAATGCTACATAAAGGAAGAATGGGTTCCTGAGCAGGATATCAAAGCAATTTACTTTTCAAAAAGGACTTAAAATGCTCTCTACTAATTTACCTTAAACTTAAGCATTGAAAAAATTCTACATCTATCCCTTTCTCACTCAGTTTCTTTGTAGTGAAGACTAAAAGAGGCTTTTGAATTCAAGAAGAGAGTTCATATATCCTTGTTTGTCTTTTAGTCTTTTTAGGTATTTGCAGATTTGAAAGAAAGTGTGGGAGTTTATATAGGACTTACATATTAGGAAAAAAATAGGAAGGATAATTGCTAACAAAAGACACACTGAAGGAGGTGTAAGTACCCAGGACTAAAGTTGGCCACGTTTAGAATGGATACAGAATCATTAGCTTTGAATTAAGTAAATGAGGACTTACATAGAAGACATAGTTTTCTTCGTTTGACCACATTGTAAACTTGGCAATAGGAAGTGTTGGCCTGTCTGTCTGATCCACAGCTGGTGAGAATGTCACCTGCACTATACCTGATGGGGTGCCGATAGACATCACGGTGAAGCTGATGGTCTGCCTTGTTCACCTCAACATCCTCGAGCCACTTAATGTAGGTAACGTTAGGATCTGTACTTGAGCATTTTCATATCTCATGATTTCTTTGGATGATGGGAAATTGTAAGTCGACCCTAGATTTCATATTTCTCAATAACCAGGAAGTCACTCTAAGCATCTTTGTGTGGCTGTCCTATAAATTTCAGAACTGGGCTTATAATACTTTGTATTTCTTTTAAAATGAGAACAGTGCAGAGATCAGAATTTGTGAGATTGGGTCTTTTGGACCATTGGTAAATTCTGACAGTATTTCATTGAATTTCTAAAAATGGGTATTACTTTGCAGACTTCAGGATAGGTATTGAATAAAATATACAAATCCCTGCCTCATGAGTCTTTTGTCCTGATGGGGTTAGATAGATAATAAATAAAATTAGTATGTGAGATAGGAGGATGTCAGTTGGTGATAAGTGCTGTGGGGGAAATCAGACGGGAGGGAAGAGGAATGGTGGGGTGGGAGGAGTTGCAGTTTGAAATAAGGTGGCCAGGAGAGGCCTCCCTGAGAAGATGGTGGCCTAAGGAAGTCAGCCGCGCAGGGTCTGAGGCAGGGTGTGCGTGGCTTCCCCGAGGAGGGGCACAGAGCAGCCCTGCCTCTCTGCTGCCACCTGCCTCAGGCAGGCCTCAGGGTGATGGGGGACAGTGGGTGTGGCAGAGGGAGCTCTTGAAGAGAGGTACAGAAGAGAACAGGAAATGGAGGATTGAGAGTTGTTTTATGAAGCCTTCTCTTCAGGCTTGCCCCTGATGACTGGTGTGTGTGTGTGTGTGTGTGTGTGTGTGTAAAAGAGAAATAGACGTGGATGTGCACATTTGTACTAAGATTGACTTCAGGCGTGAATCTTGTGGTCTAGCCTCTCCTGACAACCCTGGTGGAACAGAACCCTGAAGACATGGGAGACCTTTATCTAGACGTGGCCGAGGCTTTCCTGGATGTGGGGGAATACAGCTCTGCGCTTCCTCTGCTTAGCGCGCTGGTCTGCTCCGAAAGGTACAACCTCGCGGTGGTGTGGCTTCGGCACGCAGGTAATGCTCCTCTGTGGGAGGGAGAGGGTTAATGGTTATCAGGAGACAAGAGTTTAATTCCCGAGAGAGTAGTAATTGTTATACAATGCGAAGGTCTAGTGAAGGCGGTCTTAGGGCAGTTCTTGGAAAGCTAGTATTTTAAATGGTCTTGGTAAGTCACTGGGTGATTGCCCCTCCCTGATGCTTTGCAGGAATGATTCCTTTCCTGCTGCCAGAGTGAAGCGGGACTGGGATGTTCCTGTTAAAAATACCTAAATAGCGCTGCTTACCTGCCTTAATCATCGCCTCTGCTTTCTAGGTCGTCAGATTTGGGGTGTTCTAATTTTTAAAAAAACTTTTACAGATTTATATTTAATATGTTTTTGGGGGAGATTAACATATTTTCAAAGCTCTTTGAGCCAAAAATATGCTTATGATTGGGTTTTATCTGTCATTTTATTTCCAAGTCCACAGTAATCTGAATAAATTTTGTATCTAAGTCCACACTAATCAGAAATAAATTACTTAGAGTAGAAAAAGTAGCTTAAGAAATACAACTGAATCTCTTCAAGAAACACAAAAGCCAAAAATATTCTAATAGCATTTTCATTTTGAATCAACACAAAAGATGCTTTAAAATGTGAATAGTCTTGTTTAAATACTGCGTGATGGCAGAATGTCCTAGTAGTTCTTAAATATTACACATGGAAGAAAGTTCTCTATTACTGGAGGAGCCTTGATTGATATTTTTTGATATTTTGAGACATACAGAATGAAATGGTAAAGAAAGCACATAAAAATGGAGATGACAGTTTCCTGGGTAAATATGGATAAAAAGGTAATACACCACCATAAAGCTATGGTATGTGTGGTGTTTGGATTTCAAAGACATGAGCAGAGAGTGGGGATTGTTATTGGCTTCCTAAGACTGGAAGATTGAACTTGCTTCTGTTACTAAGAGTAGGTATTTCAAATCCTATTTAACTCTCAGCATGATGCTGATATGTGCTGTTTCCATTTTGAGCCTGTGTCACTTGACATGAGTGGAAGATAAAGCCTCAGAATCATCTAAAAATCATAAAGAAATTTGGGCTCATTATGAAAGAGATCATTACAGGAATTTAATGCTTATAACATAATAACAAAATACCTTTAAAAGTGAAAAATAAAAAATGAGAAATGCTGTTTTGATGATCCATCCATAGTAAGTAGTTTTCCTTTATTAGCAGAGGTTAGCCTAAAGATGATAGGAGGGATTTGAGGAATTTGAGATTTGAGAAAGCCACTGGGCAAAAGCATCATTTTAGCATGTAATTGTAGTGAAAAAGGAAAGTGATGAAAAGGACCTAAATAAGTGCTGTGGCTATTAGGTGGAGAGGAGAAATGCTACAGGGATTTGTTTTCAGTTTAGATGGTTGAACTTAATGATTGACTGGCATAACGTTTGAAGAATGGGGCCCACTCACTTCACTTCTGAGAACGTACCCCAAGGAAATAATTGAGTGGGGAGAGGGGTTGGGGATCACAGCTCAGGAGCCGGCAGTAACAATAGGGAGGACGGGGAGGTTCGGCTGTTCCCCAGCAAGTGCTCTTGTGCAATGGGGAGGGCAATTGCTATGTCAAGTCCGCATTCTTCATAAGAAGCTTGGGTTTCATTAAAATCTTAATTTAAAAAATGTAGACACTTTGTTTTGAACAGCACTGTGGCCAAACAAAACACATCAGTAAGTTAAATTGGTCCACCAATTTGTGAGCTCTGGCTTATATACATGAAGATGTTTACTGCAGTTTAGAGTAAAAATTTGGAAATAACCTAAATGTCAAATAATATGTTTAAGTAAATAATCTATTTAATTGGCTATTATAGTCATTCAAAATGCTGATGAAGACGAGAAAATGTTGAAAGCATAATGCTAAGTGAATAATGCAGAATCCTAAAGTACATGTGTAGGCTGATTACATCTTTGTAGCAATTTTAATTTAGTTAGGAATTCAATGGATTGGTCAATCAGTAGATAGAAATTAGAGCTGACAGTCGTTTTAACGTGCTAGAAATATTCACACTTTTTTTTTTGCTATAATTCTTTTGATATTGCTAAACTGTTTCTTTAAAAACGGAGAAATAATTTTGGCAAGCTTAGCAATGTAATAGTTCACGTTTGTGCATTCCTTGGACCTCCTAGAATGCCTCAAGGCCTTGGGCTACATGGAGCGCGCTGCTGAGAGCTACGGCAAAGTGGTGGAGCTGGCCCCCCTGCATCTGGATGCAAGAATTTCCCTTTCCACCCTGCAGCAGCAGCTGGGCCGGCCTGAGAGAGCGCTGGAAGCCCTGGAACCCATGTACGACCCAGACACGCTCGCGCAGGACGCCAACGCTGCGCAGCAGGTAGGCCGGACGCAGAAGGAAGCTTTTCCGGGTGCCTGTGGTTCCCAGCTTTCTCCTCATGCGGGAGGTCTCTGCGGCTAACACAGACTTCCATTTCAGTGTATTAAGTTCAGTGTATTTGAAAAATTGAGTCTTAAGTTACAGCCACTCATTAGACACTATAAATTGCAGTTTCTAAAAGAATGCATCTAATTATAGTGAAAGATCATAAAGCAAATGTTCTTAAGCTTTGGTTTCTAAGACAAAACACCTGATAGTAAAGGAATCTTGTCACTGACTGTCATGTTTTTATTTATTTAGGAGCTGAAGTTACTGCTTCATCGTTCTACTCTACTGTTTTCACAAGGCAAAATGTATGGTTATATGGACACCCTGTTTACCATGTTAGCCATGCTTTTAAAGGTGGGTGGTGATCTTTATGTAACCTTGCTGACTTTTTAATGGTTAGAAAGTGACTTAAATCAAGATTATAACTATGTTAGAACTCTCTTTCACTCTATTAAACTCAAAGTAAAAGTCAGAGACAAAAGACCTAGAGATTATGTAATTGACAGTCTGCATGAAAGTATAAACTTGACTGTAGATTAAGTGAAAAAGATCTTTGCTAGTCAATATTTAGAAAAGTGAGAGCCACAGCATTACTGGTTATTGGCCCAGTACACATTACCTTATGCCAAAATTGTTCACTTTGCAAAAATGTTGTTCAGGTTATGACATCCTGTGTGAGTACAGCCTTTTTGCTGGGAGGTGGTTATGTGGGTGTTTATGTGTGTGATAACATTGATGTGAATTGCCCTTTTTGTGAGTAACAAGACCCAAATTGCTTTAGTAAGAAAAAATGTATATTCAGTCTTTTTTAGATGTTTATGTACACAGTAACTTGGTCTCATTTTTCCTTACTTAAGAATCTTTCAGGCACACCTATGTTTCTTGTGGCCCATAGGTTTTCTTTAAAAATTTTATGACCAAAAAATGTCAAATTATCTTTAATTCAGGTAGCAATGAATAAAGCCCAAGTCTGTTTGATATCCAGTTCCAAATCAGGAGAGCGGCATCTCTACCTTATTAAAATGTCACGAGACAAAATATCAGAGAACAATGACCAAGAGACAGCAAATTGTGATACCAAAGGTAATTACTTTTTATTTGCTTTATTACATAAAACTTGGCTGAGTTGATAAAAACACTCATGAAGTAACACCTGACAGTAGTACTCTAATAGAAAATATACCCTTTTCAAGTAAATAGAAATTTTCTAATTAAAATCCTTCAAGTATAATAAACTTACTTGGTGTTTAAGGAAAAAGGAAAGCTATCTGTAAATAATTTTTTAAAATTAAAAGGAAAAACTCTGCTTAGTTTTTCTGTTTAAAAAGTAAACAAAGTTTTTAATTTTGACTTTAAGAAGAAAATATACCTCATTTTAAGGAATTTGTGAAGATTAGATGACAGTGCAGGTTACTGTGTTTTTCCAGTCATTGCAATGACATACGTTCCTTTCTTTGTTAAATTCATTTTTGACAAATGCAGCAATTGTCATACAAATTGAAAGTAAGTTGCTTTAACTCACTCTCAAATAACACAACTTTAAAAGTTGATGTTTTAAGTTGATGCTGGAAAAGCATCAAATATGCTTAGATGAGATTATTACTTGGCGACTTTGGAAACGACCTAGGCCCGTGGTCGGCAAACTGCGGCTCACGAGCAACATGTGGCTCTTTGGCCCCTTGAGTGTGGCTCTTCCACAAAACACCATGGCCTGGGCGAGTCTATTTTGAAGAAGTGGCGTTAGAAGAAGTTTAAGTTTAAAAAATTTGGCTCTCAAAAGAAATTTCAATCGTTGTACTGTTGATATTTGGCTCTGCTGACTAATGAGTTTGCTGGCCACTGACCTAGGCTATAAACTGGAGATATCTGGCAGAAAATTATTTCATTGTTAATTAATTCATTAGACTTTTACTAAGTCTTTTTGTTGTTGTTAATCCTCACTTGAGGATATTTTACTTTTCCCAATGATTTTTAGAGAGAGTTGAATTGAGGGAGAAAGAGAGAGGGAAGAAAGGAGGGAAAAAGAGAAAGAGAGGGAGAGACAGAGAGAGAGAGATCTACACCAATTGGTTGCTCCCGCGTGCACCCTGACATGGGACCAGGGGTGCAACCTGCAGCCCAGGTGCCTGCCCTTGACGGGAATCGCATCCGTGACCCTTCGGTCTGCAGGCTGAAGCTCTAAATACTGAGCCAAACCGTCCAGGGCTGTTAAATCATGTGACTGTCACAGTCATGTGCCACAGACGGGGTTTCAGAATCCGGAAGAGCTGAATCTGTTGGGATGACGGAAGGATATAAAGTCAGCTAGGTGCTGCCTGGGAGGAGTGAGGCAGCTGCTCCCCCTCCAGCTCAGTCTGCCATCTCCAGCTCACTGACTCTGAGCTCAGGAATTTGCACTGTGTTTCCTTAGGTTTCATTTTTCTTCATATCTGAGCTTGCCTATTTTCTCTTTCACTAATTTTTCATTTCAGGCTCATTGTTGATTTTTTCTTATGCTCATAAAGTTTTTGCCGCTTTGCTTGCTTTGTTAATTTTGTTATGGTGGGGATCACATTACACTGCGCCTGGATAGGATGAGCTAGGTCAGTGGTTGGCAGACTCAATAGACTTGCCCAGGCCGTGGTATTTCGTGGAAGAGCCACATGTGGCTCATGAGCCACAGTTTGCCGACCATGGAGCTAGGCCCCATGCTGCATACATCTTGGTTCTCTGATTTTCTTCACTTGTTTTTCTCATAGCCATGTTCTAATATTGTTCTATTCTCTTTGTAGCCATTATATTTAAAGAATGTGTAATAGTCCATTGAATAGCAGTGCCATAATCTATTTACCCATTCCCTCATTATTTGTTTGATGATATGGTTGCTTCTGGTCATTTTCTTCTTTCAAATATGTTTTCATTGAATTTTTTTTTAGGAGAGAGGGAGAGGTTAAGAGAGAGAAACAGAAACATCTATGAGAGAGTAACATCGATTGGCTGCTACCTGCACACTCCATACTGGGGATGGAGCCCAAAACCTGGGCATGTGCCCTGACTAGGAATTGAACCAGCAGCCTCTCAGTGCATGGGATGATGCCCAGCCAACTGAGCCACACTGGCCAGGGCTGATAATTTTCTTTTATAAATAATACTGTAGTGAGCATCTTCATATCCATAGATTTATCTATATTTTTAACTAGTTGCTCAGGATAGATTCCCAAAGGGAGAATTACTAGGATAAAGACTAAAAAAGTTTTATGTCTTTTGCTACTTCGCAAGGGTAATAAAAGGGAGGTACCTTACTGAGGAATAAGGGAATGAAGGAAAACAGAAATTTTAAGGCAAAAAAACAAAAAAGAAAATTGAGACAACAAAAAGGTCAAGGACAATCTGAATCTCAGAATGTGGATTTGAATTCCTTTGCTGAGCAAACATTTGAGTCCTTGTATGTGCAGTCTCTCATCTGACCTCAGTCCTGGAAAGCACACTCGCCCTGCCGGGGGCATCCTTTGTAGACAAGTCAGGGTGAGTGCAGATTTGCAGGCGGCGGAGCAGAAGGGGCTGGAGTCAGAGTGGAAACAGGCCACTACCCCTTCTCATCATTGTCACAAGAGAGCTGGCAAGAATTTAGGCCCATTGGACCGTGGTGATTAAATTTACCTTTACACCAGTCATAGGGATGTTGTTTTCTGATACCGCTGTTTCTGGAAATAATACAATATTCTGACATCTCCATCGGTCTCATTTCAGCAATATTTGCTGTCCTCACGAGTGTCATGCCCAGGGAGGAGTGGTGGAATCTCCTTGTGAAGGCCATATTCTCCTTGTGCGAGCTGTCCCGGTTTCAGGAGGCTGATTTACTCGTGGATTCTGCGTTGGAATATTGTTCATTTTATGATGACAAACAAAAACGCAAAGAGCTAGAATACTTTGGTCTCTCTGCTACAATTCTGGACAAAAATTTCAAAAAGGCATACAACTATATCAGGTGACTTTCCAATGGCTGATTTCAGCTAGATTCTTTGATAGGGCTTATTTCCTTCCAGTTGTTTCTTGTGTTCAAGGATTAATATGCTGTTTTATTTTAGCTCTCCTGTTGCCTACTGGTTAATTCAGTTCAGTGATGAGTCTCAGAGGCAATATATAAGAGCATGTGCTCTCACATACTTAACCTCCTGTGCTTCAGTCTCCCCATTTATAAAGTGGACATCAGGATGCTACCGCTTCATAGGATTATTGTGAAGATAAAATGAATCATACATATAAAGATTTTTACAGTGCCTGGCGCACATTATTATTATAGTGTTCATTGTACTGCAGCTGTAGTGGAAAGGAAATAAAAAGTGAAACTTAAGCCGCTTGGTTCAGTTCTTTTTATTTAAAAGTTTTATTAAACAGAAACAAAATGTAGAAATACTGACTTAAGTGGCATTTTCTGGGAGAATCAGTGTGTAAAAAGGTTTGCTTAAATTGCAGTGGCCCTTTTCGGGGGACGGTACATGGCAGTGTAGGTGGGACAACACTGAAGGGTTTCATTCTTACAAAGGAGGAAGGTCTTCTCTTTACCTTATTTTTCACTCTCACCGAAGTCCTTCAATTTCAGGGTGATGGTGATGGAGAATGTCAGCAGGCCCCACCTCTGGAACATGTTCAATCAGGTCACCATGCACTCTCAGGAGGTGCGGCACCACCGTTTCTGTCTCCGCCTAATGCTGAAGCACCCCGAGAACCACGCCCTGTGCGTCCTAAACGGGCACAATGCCTTCGTGTCTGGCAGTTTCAAGCATGCCCTTGGTAAGTGTCCTGGCACAGGTCTCTGTCAAGTATGAGGCCTGGTCCAGAGCCTGGCCTCGGTGCAGATGCCTCGCTCCAAGCAGCAGTCCAGCTTCGAGTTACCCTCCCTCCACTCCCTCTGCCGCAGTTTCTTCATCTCTGAAACGGAGAGAACACGTGAGCCTACCTTGTAGATTGTTGTGAAATTTAAATGAGTTAATACAAAGAACTTAAAACAGTGCCTGGCACATAGAGTAAGTGGCTATGTTAGCAATCTATAATAATAAAAGCATAATATGGTTGGCTGAACGACCTTCTGGACAAAGCTTGGGCTGTGAGGGCCGAGCCCCTTGAACGAATTTCGTTCATCGAGCCTCTAGTAATAATAATAATAATAAATATTAATATTACTTTTTCTTATGAAGCTTTGGTTTAAAAAGCCTGAAGTCTTAGTATTTATTTTAAAGGCCAGCCATTCTTCTTACTTAGGCTTATTTGTTTTAAAAATGATTTTCATTAATTATAGATATTTGCCATCTGATTTTAATTTGCTATAGTACAAAAAGGATTTAAGATTTGCTGATAGTTTATTCATTTGGGAGAAAAGTCTTTATATCAAGATTTATTTACATAGTGCTTACTAATGCTAATTAAACACGGAGAAAATTCATTAATCATGTATAGCAAAGTTCTATAGTAAGGAAACAAGAAACCAAGTAGGAAAATACCTACCCAAATGCTCGCAATTAATGAGGCCCCTGTCTCCTGCTCCTGAAAGCTAGCGTTGCCAAGTGCGCTTCTGATTAAGCGGCTAGTTGGAGCATCAGATATTGAAACTCTCTTCCACTAGTGTGCTTTTTGGAATTGTTAGTTTAATATTAAAAAATATATAAAATACAGATTAATTTTATTTTTTTAAATTTAGAAACTCACAGAAGGTAAGAACAGAAAGTCCAGTGGCAGTCTGCCATCTGTCTTGCCAAAGAGAGTTGATGGTGCCATTCCTTCCGGAATGGGAGCTGGGAGGAATAGAGGTTTTATCTGTGTGTATGATAAATTATGTATCATCTTTTTGTAAGAAAAACCTATGTAAATTTCCCCATCACATATCGGTAAGCTTTTGACATGAAATAACTGTACATGTGGATTACATGGAATTCACAAAAACGCAGTCTTATTTTATTATTTGATACATTTAACTTTTCTAAGGAAAAACAAAGTAGTTGCTACATTTATAAAAACAACACCCATTATCTAAAAAAAACCCAAAATCATTTTTTCACCTCCATGATCCATTACATTTGGTTTTTTAAAAACAGATAATTAATTTTCCAAAAGAAGTAATCAAAAGACACATTGCTCTTTAAATAGATTTAAGATCGTAAGCTAGGTTTATGATCACAATTGATAAATTACTTACGTTGGAAGTATGACTACGTGAAATGTCTAGTTGTGTCTAAAAGGCTATTTTTAGTTATTCATGTTTAATCTTTATGATTAAAATACATTCATGGCTAAATCCTTCTAATTTTGTTACATGTTTTTAAAAATTGAAATTTGCATATGCTATCTGCCACTAATGTTTGTTTACCCTTAAAATATATTAGAATAAATACATTTGAAGAGATAAGGAGCTATGTCACACCATCTGATATCTCTGCTCATTTTTCAGGCCAGTATGTGCAAGCCTTTCGCACCCATCCCCATGAGCCCCTCTACAGCATTTGCATAGGCCTAACCTTTATTCACATGGCCTCTCAGAAGTATGTGTTAAAGAGACATGCTCTCATTGTGCAGGTAATTAATTTGGATTTCTCATTAAGTGATTGTGTATTTTTAAAAAATGAATAAACTTAATGTGCTTGTTATCCTGCTTCAAAAGTAATACCTGTTAATGCCCTGGCTGGTGGCTCAGTTGGTTGGAGTGTCGTCCTGTACACCAAAAGGTTGCTGGTTTGACTCCTGGTCAGGGCACATACCTAGCGTGTAGATTCAGTCCCCAGTTGGGGCGTGTACAAGAGGCAACCAGTTGATGTTTCTCTCTCACATCACTGTTGTGGATTTGCTTAAATCCCTCAATTCAACTCTCTCTAACAGTACCAATGTTTTCCTCTCTCTAAAAATTAATATTCTCAGGTGAGGATTTAAAAAAGAAAAAAAAACACACCTGCTTAATATATGTGTTGGGAATTCCCAAGCCCCCTATTTCTCTGTTCAGCCCTTGTGGACTCAACACCTACAGGCACTCCTGTATATGCGCCTATGTGTATCCTATCTAATAGGATAATTGACTCTCACGTCATCCCAAAAGATGGCAGCACCCACAGCTAATGAGGGAATATGCTAATTGATTTTTTAAAAAATAAAATGGCTAAAAGAATGCCTAAATTAAACTAAAGATAATTGTTAAAACTAGGTATTGGGGTTCATTATAATGTTTTTTTACTTTTATATATTTGAAATTTTCCATAATGAAAAAGTAAAACAAAACAAAAAAAACCACCTAAAAACCTGAATTTTTCCTTTTGGTGTATTTATTTGCAACATTTTGTCTACATTTTCCTCTAAGCTTTTTCTTTATTAGTGACTACTATTACTATACTAAGCATTATAGGGTTGTTGATAAGGTGAACAGATGTGTAGTAAACATCCACTGTGCTAGAGCAATGAATGAGCACACAGGCAGAATTTCTTGTCCTCATGTAGCTTACAGAGTTCATAGGTAACACTTGATGGGGAATTTTTATGGATTAACTCATTATTAAATAGTTAAATTATGAAGTTTTTAGGCCCAGTAGGATAAAAATTTATGTATAGCACGCCCTTGAATAACGTCTTGTTCAGTGTGGTTTCATTAGAATGTTGATGACGTGTTGTGGGACTACGTGGCCTCTGGTAAAACTGGTTTCCTTACATGTCATTTTGCTGAAAGTTACAGAACCTGTCAATAACATTGAGGACTTACTGTACTTCAGTGTAATTTGGAAGCTAAATTTGAAATCACTTAAATCACTTTTAGAGTTAAATAATAGGTTTTAAATGGTAGGGAGAGAGGTAAAACAAGAGATAATGGATAATGGGAGTTGGTTGTACTAATCTCTCTTATGTAGGTCAAACATTTTAAGTTCTAGCCTCTCAAATTAATTATTTACTTACCGCATAGGACACTTGCACTGCAGTTTGTAACTTCCGGTGATGCTAGAAATTGCGGCTGCATTGCAGGGGAGAGTGAATGTGGGAAGAGACAGAGGAACAGCTGCTGTTTGGACGCTGTGACCACAGCAGGCTGCATGCTTACAGCTGTGCTCTGCATCATTTTCTCCAAAAGCCACACCACCCAGGCTTTGGCTAAAGAGGTCACTGAGGTCGTAAGAGGTAACTTAGGAAAGGTTCCATTTACTGAGAAAGACTACATATATTCATGTGACTTTGCTCCTGAGCACAAACCTCTCTAACTTACCATTGAAGGACTCTGATTTTGTATTCTGGTCAAGCTTCTAGACACGTATTTCAGACCAAAAGTTTAAAAGTTTACTGTCCTCCATAGAACCACACATGTATCCTGCGTTTTTTTGTTTTTTAAATATATATATATATATATATATATATATATACACATATATATGTATATATATATGTATATGTATATATATAAAAATCAGTTATATATATATATATATATATATATATATATATATATATATATATATTATTGATTTTTTTACAGAGAGGAAGGGAGAGGGACAGAGAGTTAGAAACATCGATGAGAGAGAAACACTGATCAGCTGCCTCCTGCACGCCCCCCACTGGGGATGTGCCCGCAACCAAGGTACATGCCCTTGACGGGAATCGAACCTGGGACCCTTCAGTCCACAGGCCAACGCTCTTATCCACTGAGCCACACCGGCCAGGGCGTATCCTGCATTTTTATAGACTGGATCTTTGACAGCTAGTTGTAATATTCTATGAATATTTCTATCCTTAGCTTAAAAGACCCTCAGAATTGCTGCTGACCACGCGGTGACTGACACTAGAGTGCAGACAGGTGTTCTTTTCCGGTGCGACTGTGTCTTTTCTCAATATTTGTGTTCCCAGCACCTGGCGCATGGAGTGGTTCATCCTGGTCAGATGAGTGAAGTATTGAATTGCTTGTCTTTCTCTTTTTGGTAGGGCTTTTCCTTTCTCAATCGCTACCTCAGTCTACGTGGGCCTTGCCAGGAGTCATTCTACAATATGGGCCGTGGCTTTCACCAGCTGGGGCTGAGCCACCTGGCCATCCACTATTACCAGAAGGCCCTGGAGCTCCCTCCAATGGTGATAGAGGTATCGTACCATTTACTTCAGAAACTGAGGAGTCTCTGTTTCATATGCAGAGGAGTGCAGCAAGCTCAGAGCTGTGGTCCAGGAGTGGAATAAGCTTTAGCAGACATGTGAAAATGTGTTTTCCCTTATGGAATCCACTCCTGTAATAAAGTTCAGCAACAAGTCCCTCTTTGCCATCCTGGCTTTATTCTCGATCAGCAACCATGTGGACATACATGACTTGTGATTCTGACCATTTTAGTTATCCTAAGATAGCCCTGTGGCTTATAGGTAAGAGCTGGTAGACCTGAGGCCCGAATATTCAGTAATATAGTCATTGCTCCTTTTCAAGTTCGAGGGTAACTAACACATTTCTTTCTAAAGATGAATGACCAGTATTGATGTAGGTTTTTTTGTGTGTTTTTTTTTTAAGGTAATGTAGTATAGGGTAAAGTGTTGCCAGTGCTATGATAATCTGTGTTTGAAGTCTGCTTTTTATTTTAATTTCTGAGGAGAAGTACATGTGGGTAACTGTCTTCCTCTTGCTGCTTTTAAGATTCGTTGTCTGTAACCTTCCCATTCTTTATGTGCCTCTCTGTTAGACATCTGCTCACTCATGTTAAAATTTCCTTATTTTTGTAAATGCAGGAGGTTTATGTTTTTTATGAAGTCATGTCTCTTAATTTTTCTCTTCATAGTCTCTACTTTTGCTATTATATTTAGAATGGCCTTTCCTATCCAAGACTATATTATCATATTCAACTATTTTCTTTCTTTTGCGATGTCATTGTTTTGCTCTTAAATCTTTACTGTGTCTGGAGTTTATTCTGCTAATGCATGTGAGTGAGACTTTTTCTTAAATTACTGGTTAGACATTTAAAAATATTTGATTATACAATTCCTATAATGATTAATTTATATCTAAGGTAGATGCATAATTTATCTCCTTTTTTTTTTTTTTTAAGTATTGTGAATTTTAACGGCTTTGAACACTTACACTTACAAAACTGTTTATTTACCATAAAATTGCCCTGGTTGTTATTTTGAAAAGTAACTCATTTGTGTTTTTCCCCTAGGGTATAGAAGTTGACCAGGTTGACTTACGAAGAGATATTGCCTACAACTTGGCGCTCATTTATCAGAACAGTGGGAATATTCGAATGGCTCAGAGACTGTTGTACACCTACTGTGTTATTTAAGGCCCCTTCAGTCAAGAAAGGGATATTGGGCAGCTGCTATGTGTGGATAAGTACTTTCTGTCTCAAGGCTTATTAACCCCAAAATAGTAATGGTAATTTTGGAATTATTTAATGTGTATGTTGTATTTAACATACCACATTGATTTTTTTAAAGTATATTTTTATTGATTTTAGAGAAGAAGGGAGAGGGAGAGAGACACAGAGACATCAATGATGTGCTGCCTCCTGCACATCCCCTAATGGGGATCGAGCCTGCAACCCCGGGCGGGTGCTCCAATCGGGAATCGAACCTGGGACCCTTCAGTCCACAGGCCGACATTCTATCCACCGAGCCAAACCGGCCAGGGCTCATAATGATCTTTTGGTAAATATATAAAAATTATTATTTCTACAAGACTTTGTATATTGTCCTGTCATTTTCCTTTAGCACTTTTTAGTCCCCAGGCTGAAGTGTCTGTAGTGACTTTTGAGTGGCTTGGAGTGGAATATACTGATTTCTCACTCATACTGTTTATTCATCTGTGCATATATTCAGCGCCTGCTCTGTACCTGGAACTGTGATAGACCCAGAATACAGCAGTAAGACAGATGTGTTCTCTTTTTTAAAATATATTTTATTGATTTTTTACAGAGAGGAAGGGAGAGAGATACAGAGTTAGAAACATCGATGAGAGAGAGAGTCATCGATCAGCTGCCTCTTGCACACCTCCTACTGGGGATATGCCTGCAACCAAGGTACATGCCCTTGACCGGAATCGAACCCTGGACCCTTCAGTCCCCAAGCCAACACTCTATCCATTGAGCCAAACTGGTTTTGGCCAGATGTGCTCTCTTAATACAATTCCTTAAATACAGGACTTGAGCACATGTTAGAGAGAAATATTTGTTACGTTTTTACATACATCATCATTGCCAGCCATTTATTACTCCGTGCCTGTTACTATTGCAAAAGGTTGCTTATTAAAGCAAAGACAAATTGGGAATATTTCTGATGTCAGCACAGTTATGCAATTCACTAATCTGTAACAAAATGATTTAAAATGGTGAATGGTAGGAAGATAAATAATTGAGTTAATCTTTCCCTTTTCACCTGTATGTGATTTGCCACGTAGACTGAGGCCTAGGAGGCTGGACTTACCTCAGAGCACTGCTCCGAGGCAGCTTAAGGAAATGCCTCATCAGTGTCTGACAATGGCTTTCTGACAAAAATGAGAGGATGGTGCTCAGTAGCACAGTCTGGTGTCCATCTCCAGATCGCTAGGGATGTAGGAGGGCTGGTGACTGTGTATATGGGATAAAGCATTGTATGTTCTTGGATCTAAGAAAACAATACTTGTTAGTCATATGTTGGTTTGATAACAGCACTTTAGAGTTTCTTTTAGGAGAGAATAAATGCTATAAACATGCATTTAGTCCTAGGGTGGGAGGAAAGAAGCCTGAGACAGCATCAAAAGTGCAGTGTATCCATGGCTGAGAGCAGAATTTGTATGTAATAAGTAAAGCGTCATTGTCCCTCTGTGTGCACATGTGTATGTAATTTAAATAAAGTATTTTTATAATGAAGTGAGTTACTTCGTGTGCTTGGTAATTATTTTAATCCCCGTCTCCCATCTGAGACTGAGCAGCATGTCCAGGGTCACTAGCAAGCTTCCCCTTACTTGGGTCCTCCTTCAGAAGAACTTCCTGCTTTAGGCAGACTCACGGCAAAAAGGGTGTGTGTGTATTTTAGAAAGAAAAGGGAGGCTTCCACTGTCTTTCTGTCACCCTCTCCTCAGCATGAGGGTCCTGGTGCCACTCTGTACCTAAGATTCTTTTCTGAGGTCACAGCGCTTCAGCCCAGGTCTTGCCAGTCCAGCTCCCCCTTCTCTTGGAAACTGAGGGGCTGGAGCTTTACTCTGTGCTTGTCCTGTGGGCTGACCGGCAGGCGACCCATTCTGTTGTGGAAGGAAAGTAAAGCCTGTGCGTTAGGAGAAACCAAGGTGAGGAATGGCAGGAGCGCCTTTCCCAGGTTTCCATTCCATCCTAAGGCTGCCTTTGTGCCCTAGATTCTCCCCGGAAGAAAGCATGCCTGGGTTCCGGCTCCATCCCCAGGAATTTATTAGTGCCCTATAATAAGTTCCACTTCTTGACCCTTGCTTGTTTTTATCTATTTGCACCAGAAAAGTCTCCTAGCATTCCATCTTGCTTTGCATTTTAGCAGTGATGCCTTTAAGCTGTTTGCACAGGAATAAGGGCACCGTGAAGTCTCCACTGATCCTCTAGGACAGCTCTCCCTTCCATGGATGGTGTCATGCAGGAGCTCGCTGGCGGTGGCTCCTCAGGAAGCAGCAGGTGCATTGGCAGGTAACACCTAGGGGGAGAGCGAGGCAGGCGTGGGCATCCGAGGAAAGCCTCAGGCATGGCAGGTTCATGTAAGCAAATGGGGGAGGGGGGGCACTCAAAGGGAGCAGAACTAGTGCAGAAGTATGGAAATGAGCTGCGATTACTGTCCCCGATGAGGAAACACTGGATACATAGAGAATGGTGCTACAGAGGAATGCTCAAAGAATACGAGTTTTATGAAACTAAAAACAACTGCCAAGATTCAGTGAAAGGGCTGCCAAAAATGGAATTTAAAAAAGACAAAAGGAGCAATGAAGGGATGAAAAAATTTCAGCTGAGAAAATGTAAGCTTACAAGGCAGTCTGCATTACAAGTTATTTGCGGCACCATATCTTATACATTCACTTACTCTTGGAGGTATTTGCTTGATTTTAAAACCAGGAGGAGGGATAAACTCCTGCAATAATTTTTATGTGCAATAGATGGCAGTACATTCCTATAAATTTAGAATTGTACTTCCTCTAATACAGTTGTGGCAGCATTTAACCTTTTCCAAAACATTAAGTTTAATTTGGGGGAGATTAACTTTTTATTGGAATTCATGTGGATGAGGCACGGTACTGCATGCCCTCCACTCCAGGTGCTCCTCTTACCTGACCACTTTTGTTTGTGGTGGTGGTGGTTTTTTTTGTTGTTTTTTTTTTAATAAGCAAAACAGACAACCTGAATAGGTAGCTTAGTTAGTTAGAGCTTTGTCCTAATATGCCAAGGTTGTGGATTTGATCCCCAGTCAGGGCACAAATAAGAATCAACCAATGGCCCTGGCTGGTTTGCTCAGTGGGTACAGTGTATGAGGACTGAAGGGCCCCGGTTCTGTTCCTGTCAAGGTTCATGCCCGGGTTGCAGGCTCCATCCCCAGTGGAGGGGCATGCAGAAGGCAACCGATCAATGATTCTCATCATTGATGTTTCTGCCTCTCCCCCTCTCCCTCTAGAATCAACCAATGAATGCATAAATCAGCGGAACAACAAATTGATGTTTC
The DNA here is from genome assembly GCF_014108245.1 of Pipistrellus kuhlii. Classification (NCBI taxonomy): domain Eukaryota; kingdom Metazoa; phylum Chordata; class Mammalia; order Chiroptera; family Vespertilionidae; genus Pipistrellus; species Pipistrellus kuhlii. The sequence goes on from NW_023425573.1 coordinate 13,846,987, forward strand.
TCGCTCTCCCTCTCCTCCCTCTTCCTCTCTTTCCTCTAAAATCAATTAAAATAAGCAAAACAATAAGAAACGGCTCAGAAAAGAGTAACACATGTGCTGCCTCCCAGGACTACGTAAGCGGAGCACGGACAGCTTTCGAACACAGGACAGGTGCCACCTGTTTTCATTTGGAAAGATCTGTTTGGGGCATCCTGCAGGTCTGAGCAGTCCTGTGGAAAGCTCTGTCCCCGCACGGACCTCCATGGGCACTGAAAGGACACCTGGAGCCCTACTGGGTGCTCCTTGCCCACTTTTCGGCCTGGATCAGACTCTGTTGGCAGATACCAAGGTAAGCACCTCACGCACAGTTCCTAATCCCACCTGAAGGTCGTCCTGAAATGCACCGTCTGTGGCCCCACGGAAAGCTAGCTGAGGAGGGTGAGAATTAGCAGGACCGCATGGTACTTGAATACAGAGCCAGGTGTTTAGGTTCAGAAAAGGGAGGGCAAGCGAGGGAAGGGAGGAAAAAGCCAGTAAACAGGTGCTCGGCTCCCTGACGCACAGCTGTGTGCAGGCCGTGCGCGCTGCTCTGTTTCCTCCTCCCACTTGGCGTCTGGCTCTGACCTCAGGTCCTGGCTGCCCAGGGGTTTGGGTGCAGCACCGGCGTTTCTTAGCCAAGCAAACTCCGTTCCTAGACAGTGGAACACGTCCTTTTGCTAAGAACATGCTTTACGGGATTAGGTGCGTATTGTTGGGATATGGATGCTGGGACGTCTGTGCCCATCTCCAGCTCAGGTGCACGCCGACCTGCCCGCGGGGGCTGGCCGCTAGAGGGAGCACCACGTGCCGGAAGCCCAGCAGGTGCAGTGATGCCTCCTGGGAAGCCTGGATCCAGAGTGGCCAGGGCCCCACCCACAGCGGGAAACCCGGGCCTCCCGAAGAGGCTTGGAAAGCGCTGCCTTCCAGTCGCTGTCCGGACACAGGACCAGCCCTGGGGTGAGTGAGCAACGGTCCGCGTTGACTGTGTTTCCGAGAGAAGAGCAAAGCCTGCAGGTGTCCTGTAACTGCAGGAGAAGAGAGGGGAGGTGAGCTCCTCCCTCTCCTGGCCTGGGTCCTCCCTGTCCCCTCTTCTAGTCCTGCCGTGGTTGGTCAGCATGGGGAGAGAGGACGGTCACCGTGTGGGCATGCTGAAGCTCTGCTGTGAGTCCTGTTAGCCACCCAAGGCCTGGACCCTCCTGGGGAAAAGGCATTTCCCTCCGAGGTGCGCGGACGTGGGGACGGGGTCAGCCCTCACAGGGGGAGCGAAGAGTGGGCCCTGCTTGTGGTCGGAGTTGGTAGACGGCAGGCTGTGTGCGTGGTCACATGGTCCTCCCTGTGGCCGGGCCCCTGGGGGAGGACACCTGCTTCCCAGGCCACGTCAAACCCGGTGGGGCTCCCCCCATGGGCAGGTGGAGAATGGCTGTTGCGTTGGGTGGTGGTAAGGCTGAAATCTCTCATGTGTTTATAATTTGGCTCTTTTCCTTCTCTGGATTGCTTTTGTCCTATCCTTTGCCCATTTTTTTTAACAGTGCGTCCTTTTTTTTTTTTAATTGTAGACATTGTTTATTTCCTCTGGATGACAGTCTTTAAATGTGTGTTTCACTGTATTTATGTTGTCTTTTTTATAAAACTCAAGTATTTTGATATGGAATAAACTCAAGTATATTTTGATATACTCAAAAGCAATCTCCCCCCCCCCCCCCATGGCCAACACGAAACCTCACAGGAAAGATGGGTTGTGCTTGGGGACATGAGGGGGGGCCTGGCAAATCCAGTGAGCTCTGAGGAAGGTCCTGGGACAAGGCAGGCAGGCCCCGTCCATGGCGACTGGCAGGAAGTGGAGAAAACAGGAGCCACTGGAATAGCCCAGGGCAGGGCGAGGAGCTGCTCTGGGGGCAGAACAAGGTGCTGGGCACGTGGGGGGAGAAGGGGGGGCATCTCTGGAGATAGCGTGAGTGCTCTCGGAGACGCAGAGGCAGGCTGGTTCCGGGGGTTTCCAAGGCCCTCAGCGCAGAGAGGCCGGCAGTGTGCTTGCTGCTGAAGGGCTTCCCTCCCTCTGGCGGCTTCCTTCACACGGGCGTTTCCAGGCCCGGGGTGAAGGCAGACGCTGTCTCCACGCCAAGTCGAGAGCTTTCTCATGTATGTTTTTAAAAAGCAGAGCCTGGCCGGTGTGTCTCAGTGGTTGTGCGTTGACCTATGAACCAGTTCAATTCTCAGACAGGACACGTTTAGTTGCAGGCTTAGTCCCCAGCAGGGCGTGCAAGAGGCAGCCGATCCTGACACTCTCATCATTGATGTCTCTCTCTCCCTCTCCCTTCCTCTCTGAAATCAATAAAAACAGATTTTTTTAAAAAAAAGTAAAGGCAGTGGGTGAGGGGTCATGTGCTGGCTCTGCAGGCCAACCTCAGGCAGCTCGAGGCAAAAACCCAGGGTTGTTACCGGTTGCGATGGGAGGAGGGCAGTGGGCTCTGCTACGGAGTCCGAGAAAGCACCCGGGGCGCAGCTTCCAGCCAGGGCCAGGCTAGGGCCGCCGAGGCCGAGTGGCCCGGAGGGGTGGGCAGAGGCGTGGAGACCTGCGTGGAGCAGTAGCCATCGGGAGCCTGCAGGCCTCACCTGTCAGGTCCTGGAGCCTCTGGCAGGAATTCTTACTATTGGGGTGGGCCCCACCCCCCTGAAGGGCCCCTGGGTACCCCTCTGCCCAGCCGCCACCTGGATCTTCACTGGGCTCCCGGCCAGAAAGCCACTGTCGGCCTCTTTCTAGACCGGAAGGGTGGTGCAAAGCTGTCACCGGAGCCATGCCACGGGCTCCTGTTCCCAAGGAGCTGTGCGTGATTAGTCCTTCTCTGAGTTATAACTTAAGCCGCAGGCGTCTTCAAACTACGGCCCTCGGGCCACATGCGGCCCGCAGAGGAGTCTGATCCGGCCCGCCAGGTTTTTTGGGCAGTGAGCGCAGCCGAGGTGTTACAGTAGGAATTAGTAGTTCATATAGTCCGGCCCTCCAGCTCTCTGACGACCGTGATCTGGCCCCCACTTTAAAAAGTTTGAGGACGCCTGGAAGGGCTCTGCGATCGGAAGACAAAGCGTTGCTTACTGTCGGAATACCCTGTAGTGGGGCCTCGGGGTCAAGTGGGAGTTCCACGTTTAACTTTATGAGGAACCTCCATACTGTTCTCCACGGTGGCTACGCTAGCCTGCATTCCCACGAGGGTTCCCTCTTCTCCACCTCCTCGCCAGCACTTGCTTGTTGATTTGACAGCCATTCTGACAGGTGTGGGGTATTTGACAAGTGTGGGGTATCTCATGGTGGTTTTAATGTTCATTTCCACGATGGTTGGTGATGTTGAGCATCTTTTTGTATGTCTGTTGGCCATCAGTCTGTGTGTCTTCTATTTATTATTTATTTATTTATTTATTTATTTATTTATTTATTTATTTGAGGGGTAGGGGCATTTTTTATTAGTGCATTCCACAGAAGTCATGAACAGCATTGCTTAAGATTTTGTCAAAGTTCATCATACTGGTATCAACAGAGTGATCCTAGAACACATGCACTTTAATTAATTAATTAATTTTTTAGTTTCCTTTCTGGGCCAACAGTACTTTTGAGACCCAACTTTAACAAACAGTTCCTTATGTGTACATGTAAGCAGTGATATTTCAATTCTGGATGGTGGACAAATGGTGGTAATGCAGGTCCGACCCTCTCTGGTTTGGTCCCGGGCAACCTGCAGTGACACACAGCTGCTGACAGCTAGTATGGAAAGGCGACATCACTGCTTCTCTCTGTCTTCATGGCTGAAGCACTCCTGCCAATTCCTCTCTGTTGCAGGAATCCACATGGTTTTGGAGTTGTTTTCTGAAAAAATACAAACATATTCTCGATCAAAAGTTAATAAAGGAATATTTTCTATAAATTTGACTTGGGATCCTTTTTCATTTTTTGCCCAAATGATTTTCCTCTGGCTTGTTTGTATGTCCTCTTTGGAGAAGTGTTTATTCCGGTTCTCGGCTCACTTTTAACTGGATTGCTTTTTTGGTGTTAAGATGTATGAGTTCCTTTGGAAATAAACCTCCTATAGGATGTATCATTGCTGAAAACTTTTTAGTTGATGTGGTCCCATGTTAATTCTTTCTTGCATTTCCCTTGCCCAAGGAGACATACAAAAAAAAAAAAAAAAAAAGTTTACTAAGACCGATGTCAGAGAGTTGACTGCCCATGTTTTCTTCTTGGAGTTTATGGCTTCAGGTCTGACATTGAAGTATTTAATCCGTTTTTGGTTTGTTCTTGTATATGGTAAGAGAGTGAGCCAGTTTCACACTTTTGCATGTATCTATCCAGTTTCCCCAATACCATTTATTGTAAGTAATGTCTTTATCCACTGTGTATTGTTTCCTCCTCTGTCATAGATTGACAGTGTAGGCATGCATTTATTTCTGGGTGTTTGGCTCCAATGGTCTATATGTCTGTTTGTTTGTTTTTAAATATATTTTATTGATTTTTTTTTTACAGAGAGGAAGGGAGAGAGGTAGAGAGTTAGAAACATCAATGAGAGAGAATCATCGACCAGCTTCCTCCTGCACGCCCCCCCCCCACTGGGAATTTGCCCCACCCAAGGTACATGCCCTTGACCAGAATTGAACCTGAGATCCTTCGATGCTCTATCCACTGAGCCAAACTGGTTAGGGCTTGTTTTGTGTGTGTGTGTGTGTGTGTTTTAATTTTTTCATTTTTTATTAAGGTATTATATGTGTACATATCTTACCATTGGGCCCCCACCCCACACACACACACTTGTTTTTAAGTATATTTTTATTGATGTCAGAGAGGAAGGGAGAGGGAGAGAGATAGAAATATCAATAATGAGAATCATTGATCGGCTGCCTCCTGCACACCCCACACTGGGGATCGAGCCCCCAACCTGGGCATGTGCCCTGACCAGGAATTGAACTGTGACCTCCTGGTTCCTATGTTGATGCTCAATCACTGAGCCATGCGGGGTGGGCTGTGTGTCTGTTTTTAATGCTAGTATCCATGCTGTTTTGATTATTATAGTCCTGTAGTATAGTTGGATGAGTGATACATTCTTTCTCAAGATTGTAGTATCATATGAATTTTAAGATTATTTGTCAATTTTTGTGAGAAATTACATTTGTATTTTGACAGGGATTGCATTCAATCTATAGGTTCCATTGTGTAGTATACCAGTAGACATTTTAACTATATTAATTCTTCTGAGCATGGTTACGGTATATCCTTCCATTTATTTGTATATTCTTTAATTTCTTTCTTCCATGTCTTAATAGTTTTCTGTGTACCAGTCTTTCACCTCCTTGGTTAAATGTATTACTAGGTATTTTATTCTTTTTGATTCATTTGTAAATGGAATTGTTTTCTTAATTATTCTTTCTGATAGTTTGTTATTGGTGTATAATATTTTATTTTTGCATCCTGCTACTTTGCCGAATTCATTTATCAGTTCTAATAGCTTTTGGTGGATTTTTTAGGGTTATTTTTACATAGTATCATGTCATCTGCAAATAATGATAGTTTTTCTTTCCAATTCAGATGTCTTTTGTTTATTTACTTTTGACTAATTACTGTGGCTAGGACTTCCAATACTTATGTTGAATGAAAGTGGTGAAAGTGGTCCTAGCTGGTTTGGCTCAGTGGATAGAGCATCAACCCAGGGACTGAAGGGTTCCAGGTTTGATTCGATGTTTCTCCAGCTCTGTCTTTCCCTCCCTTCCACTCTCTTTAAAAATCAATGGGAAAATACCCTCAGGTGAGGATTAAAAAAAAAAAAAGTGGTGGTGAAAGTGGAAATCCTTGTCTTGTTCCTGATCTTAAAAAGGTTTCAGGTCTTTACTGTTGAGTATAATGTTAGCTGTGGGTTAATCATACGTGGCTTTTTTTGCTTGTTTAAAGTATTACATATGTCTCCTTTCCTCCGATTGAACCATGTATGTCTTTATTATTATTATGTCTTTATTATGTTCCCTCTCTCCCCACTTTGCTGAGAGTTTTTACCATAAGAGAATGTTGAATTTTGTCAAATGCTTTTTCTGCTTCTATTGATATTATCGTGTGGTTTTCATCCTTCATTTTGTTATTGTGATGTTATCACATAAATTAATTTGCGGATATTGTACCCACCTTGCATCCCCGGAATAAATCCCACTTGATTATGGTGTATGATCTTTTTAATGTATTATTGGACTTGGGCTGCTAGTATTTTGTTGAGGATATTTGCAGCTGTACTCATCGGGAATATTGGCCTATAATTTTCCTTTTTTGCAGTGTTTCTGTCTGGTCTTGGTGTTAGGTAATACTGGCCTTTGAACTCAGGATCTGGGAGGTTGCTTGCCTCCATTTCATTTAGTCCTCTTTCTGGAGGTTTCTCCTGCCCTTTCGTTTGGGGCCTGTTTCTCTGTCTCTCTCTGCTTCTGTGTATCATGGAGGCCTGATCTGTCTCCCAGTCTTGATGGGCGGCTTTATGTAGTTGATGCCTTGTGGGGCTCAGTGGTGGGCGCAGTGTCCCTGACCCTGAGCGGGGTGCTTGGGGAATGTCCCTGGTGTGGGTCCTGCTGCAGTGAGCCTCAGGCTCTGAGCTTCCTGGACACCTGTGTCTTTGCCTCACCTTGTCCCTGGGTGGTGTAGATCCTCAGGCTGGCTGGCTATGAGGACTGACCCTGACCACAGCGTACGAGCTGCTGTGGGGTGCTGAGCACATGAAGTGAAATAGGCCCCTGAGCCACACGATCCAGTCTCTTCCCATGATTCTAAGCTGCTCAGAGCCCTACATCTGCACAAAAAAGCCTGTGCTTTTTGACCCTGTAAGAGAGCAGCTCGTCAGGGCCTGGTGCCTGCTAAGGTCACCCTTTGGGGTACCATTGGTGGAGCTAGTTGGTCATGGGATAGTGTGGTCTGAAGCCAGCTCCTGGGTGTTGTTTCTGGGGCCTCGTGGAAGGACTCTGGTTCAGGCCAAAGTGAGCCACTGCCTGCAACTGGCCCTGAACTGCCTGTTTGAGCTACAAAGTGGAACACGGACCTCTCAGCAAAAACCTCGGTGCACCAAGGCGCAGGGCCTGCAGTCTGTGGTGGGGCAGGGTCTCCGGGAGCCATCAGGGTGAGGCGGTGAAGTTTACCAGCTCAGACAGCCTGAGACATGGCCAGGTGGAGGGGGCACTCTGCATCGGGGCAGCGGCCCGGTCTCTCTAGAGCCACAGTCCCTGAGCCACAGGATCCAGTCTCTTCCCATGATTCTAAGCTGCTCAGAGCCCTACGTCTGCACAAAAGAGCCTGTGCCTTGACCCTGTAAGAGAGCCCCTTGGTCCCAGCAGGCTCCCGTCTCCCTCAGAGAAACTCCCCACCAGTCGCACAGCCACCAGCTGTTAGGCGGGCTCCTCCTGCCTCTGGGCTCTGGGCTGGGGGGCAGGGCAGGGGGTTGGGATCCTCGTTCCTCAGGGGGAACCTGTGCAGCTGAGACATCCCGCCAGACTCTCACAGCGGCATGTGGGCCCGGGCCAACCTTGTGTGTCAATGCGGCGCCTTTGTAAGCCCGTGGCCGTAGTCTCCCGTCCAGCTAGCCTCGGGTGCAGGTTCCAACGTTCAGGTGGAATTCCGCTTTGGTATTGGGCAGGAGGTGAGTGTAGCTTCCGCCTACTCCACTGCCATCTTTTAATACGTTTGTACATTGTAACATGATCGCCATTACAGCCACACTTAACTACCTTACCATCTTGCACAATGATCCTCTTTAGTGGTTGGAATCATTGTTAGGTTCTACCCAAGTTTGATGACTGCAGTACAACACGTCTCTGTCATTGTACTGGGCATTACATTTCTATGGCTTATTTCCTAGTTGCAAGTTTGTAGCCTTAAATAACATCAATCTTACCCCCCCATCTCTGGGTGTTTTAAGATTATGACTCCCCCAAACCTTCAATTAACTAAACCTCCTTACAGAATGTCTGAAGGGACGAATGCCATAGGCGTTAGACCATTTAGGTCACCCACAGATGTGTTCCCTCACTTTGGAAGACCCACTAAATCAGTGGTCGCCAACCCTTCGGACCTCATGGACTCCCAATGGGGGGCCGCTGCTCTAAATAACTGGCCCGGTGTTGGAGACTCAACAAGGAAGTTTAAATTCTCTAGCCAAATTCACAGGAGAGGTATCTACACCAACGTCAACACTCTGTATGGTTCCTGGGTTAACACAATAGCTACTGTCCGTTCATCCTTACGTGCTCCTTCAGAGCCACATCCTAACCACTGGGGCCACGAAGCGTCAACTGTTCCCGCCTTCCCCGCAGATGGACAGCAGACTGTCCTGACGCTCTGGGAACTCGGCCATCAGAGCCCGTCCTGAACCTGTGCTCGTGCCCCTGGTGTGTGAGCGTGCACCGTCCCGCCCGCCAGGGTCCCTCCCCTCGGGAAGTTGCCGGTGCTCCATCAACTTGCTCTGAAAGCCAGTTAACCAGCGAGTCTCACCAAGTAACTACACTTCTCCGGAGGATGCCGAACACTTCAGCCTGCCTCCGAAAAGTCTTCCGTCCTTACATCTATGTTTCCCCAAACCCTACGTAACGGGTGGCAGCGTCTGGCCCACAGGCCGTGTAAGGCCCACGAAATCCTTGGGCCCTGCCATGGCATCGGGTGAGTGAATGAAATGTTTGACCAAACAGAGCAGCTGCTTTTCAAGTTGGTGTTTTGTCTGGCCTGGGAATGACCTTATAAAGACCCCCCATGAGCCTTGGCAGAAAAAGGCGCACCCCCTCCCTTCCACCCCGTTGCTCCGTAGGCTCAGCGGTCGGCTCTGACCCAGGCCCGCTCTGGCTGACCAGCATGTTCTGCCACCACAGCAGGCAGCTCAGCTCGTTCTTCTGAACCAGACACACAACCTGCCTGCTGGGCTCGGCAACTTCTGGAAGGTACGGGACATCCTCTCCGGTTGCCTAGCTGCCCACTTGGTTTGGACCTGATGGTGTCAGCAGTGGCTGCCCTTACCTGAGCAGCAGTTGAGCCGGTTCTGTGCCACCGTGTGCGTAGCTAGTTAGCTCCTCCCCCTTCACGGCTGGGCACAGCGAGCGGGCTTGCTGCTCCTGCCGCGGAGCTTGATGCTGCGGACCCTCCCACAGCCGCAGACGGCTGTACCGACCACCTCGGTGCCCACAGCCTCCCGGGCACCCACATGCTGAGCCCTTACGTAACAGAGACAGTGGTCTCACGGATGGCGCCTGGGAGTCACCTACAGCACAGATTACCATTTTCCAGGCGATTCTATTTCCTAGACGTGAGGCTGGATGTCAGCCGGGGACAGTCCCGAAACCAAGTGTCCTGTCATCGAGGTGCCAGGTGCTTCCTGATAGAATGTACTTAGAAAACAGCAACAGCCTCGATTATCGTACACAAATTAATATAACTTTATTGGGTGGAAAACGGGGAAAGAAAAAGATGGGTGGCTCTGTATCGATTGTCGAGAGTTCATAAAGGGATAAGCTCGGGTCCAATCTTCAGCCCCTGGACGGCGTGCCGGGGCCGTGGCAGCAGGCCAGCCCGGCGCGGCCTCGGTCCCGCGCGGCTATGGTGCGGCTCCTCCGCGGTCAGGGCGTCACTTCCTCTCCAGCTCAGGGTGGTACTTCTTGGGCATAAGCCGAAGGTTCTGTTTGTTCTCCCACCGGTGCAGGATAGACTGGGTGGCGATGGCGTCGTGCCTCTGGTCTTGGTCCTGGTGGGAAGAGATCACACCCAGCACTGCTCAGACTCTGTCTCATTTATTCTCCAACGTGGTGCTAACCTGGGCAGTGGGGGAGGTGGGACTTCTGGGAAAAGTTTAGTCCCCCTGCTTTTCTTGTAGGAGTTAGAGAAAGCCACAGATTAGAAAGAGGAGCTGATGGAGGAGCTGCTGAGACAGCCACGCCGAGATGCCCACCTCTTCCCAGCACCTGCTCTCCTGGGGGAGCCTCTGCAGCCGGTTTTTTGTCAGCTCCAGCTGCAGGCCGTCGAACCTGCACTTAAACCAGCGGTGAGCCTCTTCCAGGTTGGCTGTTATCTGAGCACAGAATGTTATGGTTAAAGTGACAGTAACAGGCGTCTCTGTGTGTTAGTTCAGGAGACTTTCCTCGGAACTACAAGACCCTAACCTGACTGTACGGTCCTGGACCTAAGTGCATCGCACACCTGCGCTAGGTGGGATGGTCATTCCTAATGAGTAGCGAGTGCAGGCGGGCCTGCTGCTTCTCACGCCCTGCTCAGTGCTTCCTGCATGTGGATGAAGGCAAGACAGAAGCCGGGAGAAAATAAGAATGACGTCTAAGATGACGCTCAAGGTTAAAATTTCAAGCCATTCTTTGAAATTTTGACTTATTTTTTAAGACTAAATAGTTCTCCCAAAGTCCCTAAACTGTAAAGCCTGGATTTCCCTGTTGTGCTTTATGAAAGTAGTAGAATCAATTACTGGGAAATGGGACCAGCTTACTGTATGTATTTTTTTATTTCCTTTCTCAGAAATACCTAGACTTTAGCTCAGAAGCACACACGTCCACATTGTCTTCATCAGAGCAAACAGTCCCTCGGACAGTCTGGCTTTGAAGATGAACTGGAAGCCGTAGTCACTTATTTGACAGATACTGGCCGAGTGCTTACACGTGCCTGGCACTTGTCTGAGGATTTGGGACACTTTGGTATTTTGAAGGCAGAGCCAACAGATGTGAATTTACAAGAAGGAGCTTCACTCAAGGGCAGAACTTCTCCTCTAGGATGAAAAGCGAAACGACTGCTCCCCCTTGGACTGCTCCGTGGGCAGCATTTCGTCTCTGATGCTGAGCTCCGAGCGGCCGTTTCTCTCTTGCACGTGCGTTGAGAGCAGGCTCTGGCTCGTTCCCCCCTCTCCCGCCTGGCGCCTGCGTGGAGCAGGTCCTCAGCAGTGGGCCTTGTCCTGCGGTAGCCAGTGGGCAGGTGCAGGACAGAGAGCTCCCCGCGGTGTGAGCGCTGAGAAAGCCACAAAGCTAAGGCATTGTCCAGGTCTGTGTGTGTCCTGGTGACAGTGACAGTCCCGCCCCCCGAAGCAAACCGAACCCCACCTTTCTCCAGCACTTCTACCAGGAGTGGAAGAAAGATGCTTGGAATGGCATTGTGCATCCTGTCTCCTCCTGCATGGCGAACAAGAAGGCAGCTAGCATGGATTGACACTTACGCTGAGCCATCTATCACTAACAGCAGAAGGCGTAACCCTGGCCCACACGGAGGCGCTCGCAGCAGAGGCACCCTCCTAGGCACCTGGGGGCCCCGTTGGCATCCTCTCAGCTGTGTCGCAGGCCACAGTCTCTAATTCCATCTAATTTAACGCTAAAGAAGGGAAAATCGTGGCCAGCTGAAAGCACATCACGTGACATCTTAAGCTTAAGAATCTCTGGAAGGTGAGGGTGGAGATGGGAGACTCATGATTTCTAAGATCCTTTCCAGCTCTAAAACGTTTGACTTTAAATCCCTTCCATAAGCCAACGGGAGATATTAGGGGAAGCAGCTCACGAGTTCGGAGGCTGCTTCTCACCTCCAGGTGGAGACGGAACAGAGCTCCCCTCGCTGGTGCGCGTCACACAGCGAAGCGTTCAGCCCGCCGACGGGCCGGCCTCCCTTCTCGCTGGGGGAGGGGCTTGGGCCTCGGCGTTCTAGTCTTTTCCCTGGGGACCCACCATCTGAATCTAAAAGCAATTCCCGCTGCACGACGGAGCCAGCCTGCGCAGCGGCTCCTGCCTGCTGATGCCTCACGTGGGTGGGGACTGAAGGAAGGGCTACGCTGACCTCGGTGTGCGGCAGGTGGCTGCGTCGGCCCTGCCTTACCTGTTCCGATTCCACACTGGCTTCTTTCAGTTTACTCTCCGTCACCTCCTTACATTTCTTCAGGTGTCTGACTGTTTCCTCCAACTCCTGAAAAGGTGACACAGATTTTTTTACAAAGTTCCAATGGACCGCATCAACCAAAAAGTGTCCACCTTGGACTAAGTGAGCCACCGAACCACGGAAGTGCACCTTCTGCCTTCAGGCCCTGCTCAGCTCACCCTCCCGTGCACACATGCGCACATGATCACAGCTGGTCCTGAGCACGGTTCTCCTGAACGAAGGGGCTAGCTCTCTCCAGGGCTGGAGGGCTACTTCTCATGGAGGGTCTGCTGGAGGACAGGAGCTCGATACCTCCCCAGGTCCCCCTCGAGATGTGATGCTCAGCTCTGCCTTAGGGTGGGAGCAGCTCAGGTCCTGGGACAGCAAAGGAGTACCTGGGCCACAGGGAGGAGCCACGGGCACCAAGTCCCCGCCAACCAGGGCACTCAGCTCAGAAATCTGACTGCTTGACTTGCACCTTGACAGGTGAGCTTTAGTCACTGAAAAAGCGAAAATGGGGCACATGTGCCATAGCTGAAGCCAGGCTTCTCCCTAGACCAGTGGTTCTCAACTTTTCTAATGCCGAGACCCTTTAATGCAGTCCCTCATGTGGTGACCCCCAACCATAAAATTACTTTCGTTGCTACTTCATAACTGTAATTTTGCTAGTTACGAATTGTAATGTAAATATGTTTTCCGATGGTCTTAGGCCCTACAGCAACAGTTCTGAACCTGTGGGTCGCCTATGACCATCGGAAAACACAGGTATTTACATTACGATTCGTAACCGTAGCAAAATTACAGTTATAAAGTAGCAACGACAATAATGTTATGGTTGGGGGTCACCACCACATGAAGAACTGTATTAAAGGGTCGCGGCATTAGGAAGGTTGAGAACCACTGCTCTAGACACTGTGACCCTAGACTCGGTGCAGACGACCACCTGTCAGCCTCTCTCCTGCAGGGTCCAGGAAACCCGGTGCTCTGATGCTGGGTGCTCAGACCCCCGAGCTGAGTCTGACCTACCTGGCATCGGCGCTCCAGCTCCTGCCTCAGTTTCCGCTCCGCCTCTAGGCGCAGCTCCTGCTGCTTGTTCCGCGCCGAGGTGTCGTACTGGCTCTTGGCCAGCAGCTGCATCTCCCTCTGCAGGTTCGTCATTTCAGACACAAATCTCTGGATGCTCAACGACTGGGGCACAGACAGGGAGACAGTTGGGTCCAAGTTTGGGGATTGTGTGAAGGGTAAGCAGAGCCTAGAAATCACCTACCTGCTCATAGTTCTTCTTCTGGTACTGATCCTTGATTAGCTCCATTTGCCTCAATTCCATTTCTATTTGCTGAAAGGAAGCGGGAGACAGCACAGAGAGGTCAGCGGGAGAGCTGGCTCTTTGCCGATAGGGTGACAGAAAGAATCCCACGAGAGATCAGTCACCAGTCCTCCTGGGCGCTCCTCCCGCCCGGTCCCCGTGAAGGGACGGTGGGGAGCTGGGACGCGACCCTGGCAGCTACAGAAACCACACTTGCACACGGCAGAATCATGGCTGGAAGAGATGGTCCCCCAGGGCAACCTGCCTGTCGCGGGCCCAGCTGTCACTCGGGGAGCACGGGGCTGGGAGTGCTCTGAGGCCGTCCTCCCCAGGTCTCAGAGAGACCAAGGAAGTGAGGGGACAGAGTGTTGTACCTTCATCCTCTCCACGTTCTGAGCAGCATTCGCCTTGGCCGACAAGTGGAGCTTGATTTGGGCCTTCTGGGTCTTGATCTTCTCCTTGCTGCCGGCCAGCAGCTTCTCCAGGTCCGTGAGCTTCTGCCGCAGATCCCGGTTGGTGCGCGACACCTCCACGGACCTGCAGTTGGCGTCCTCCAGGGCTCTCCTCAGCTGTGAATGCAGGAAGGTGACATCTTACCCCACTTAGGAGGAAGGCGATGCTCGCCTCTCTCCCTACATTGTGCTCTCTGAACCTGTCTTTCAAAAGGGAAAGTCAGCGAGGCAATAGTAATAGTGCCTGATTAAGTAGGTGAGTGGAGGAACATGCTAAGGGATTTTCAGAATTTTTAACTTTAAAGAACAGTCTTTGTTAGAACAGATAAACCATTTAAATGCAAGTTCAACACTTGCCCTCTTAAGAGCACGGCTTTGGAGTCAGACCTACGTTCAGGTACCAGCTCACCACTGACTTGCCAAGTAACTCTGGGCGATTAACCTTCCGGAGGCCTCAGGTTCATCACAGGAAGGTGTGTGACAGCCGACCGCCCAGGACAGTGCAGCAGCTCAACAAGACGAAGCACAGAAGGCACGCAGGCCTGGCCACCGTCACTGCTCAGGGGCATGACCAGGCCACATGATGCCCAGGACCCAGTGCATGTTTTGTAGCTGAAGGGCTCCACCTGACCCTGGTCCTGTGTCGACAAACACTGGGGACCTCAAAACCAAACTGACCAGGAGGAGCTGACATGGAGGTACCCTGCTTCCTCCCCAGAGCAAGAACTTCTCCCGTTCCTCCTCCTCTGACCAGCCCTTTCCAATCCCATGACATGAGGTCTCTAGGACTGTCCACTTTCTGCCTCACCTGGCCTGCAGACAGGCCCCTGCCCAGTGGGTGTCCCAACCTCCCGATGCCACGGACGTGCCCCTGCAGCTCTGCATCACATCCTTTCTCTGGAACACACTCAGCCCCTCTCATGTCAGACTCCCTTCCAAACCCCACGTCAAAAATATAAACCTGGGGACCTCGCCTTGGGTTCTGTACCAAAGGACACAGGCAAGGCTATCCAGAATACACCACCCACGCGGTCTACAGACTATTAATCATACTAGTCTCCATGGAGGCCAGCCTTTGAGTCCGAGCCCCGACTCCAAGGGCACATCCCTGGAGCCATTCTTGTTCAAAGCGAGCACCCCTGGCAGATCCCTCGCTGACAGGAGCGAGGCAGAGGCTGTGACCTAAGGCACGCAGAGCCTGCCGCTAACACCGCACTCCAGCTGCACCCAGGCTCTCAGTGAAGGCTGCTCCTGACTGAGGGACAGCCCTCGACTACCTACCGTTCACACAGACGCCCTGGAAGCTGCCGCATTTGACGGACACTTCTGGGGGAGTCGCAGCTCAGTTTAGATCACAGCACAAACCAGCGGGTTGCAGGATGACTCCTTCCAGTCTTTCTCTGATGCCTCGACACTCCTGGTGTGGGTCCCGAGGATCCCGGCCCAGAAACGCACCCAGACACCGGGGACCTCCTGCCTGTGAACCCCAGCAGGGCCCCTGGCACTGGAGTCCCTCTGAGCTCACACACAAGGCCACAGCTGCTCACCACCGAGCACGCGTCCCCGAGACAAGGACATCAGAAAAGGAAGAAGAGGGACTGACTTAGATAACGGGAACCCAAGTCAACTGTGAGAGCCGCCAAGAGCTTCGGAGAAGGACGCCAGGGCCTGTGACCATCACTGCAGTCTTCTCCACGGCCGGCAGTGGGGAGCAGCACTAGAGCGAGATGTCTCTCCGGCAGGCCTGTGTCTGACCAAAGGAGGGACTGTTCAACAGGCAACAGGCCCAAAATGGAGTCATGTCCGCTGAGCTCGGTCACCAAACCAAGATGCAATGACAGTTCTGGCTCTGCCAGAAGTAGACCTAACAAAGAACTACCAGCCTACGCTAGTCAGGCCTGTAATACACCTGCACACCTGCCGTGCCCAATGAAGTGACCTCGTAGTAGCCAACCCGCTTTTATGCCTCTGACCCCCGGTCACCGCTCCCTCCTGCCCGCAAAATCCTGCCCGCCGCTCCTTGGAGCTCCTCCCGTCTGCAGATTGGATGCCCCGATTCGAATCAGTTTTCATTCACAAACTCTTACATTTTTACGGTGCCTGTTTATCTTCTAAAATTACTTCAGTTATCTTACAGAGTTTCCCTCCACCTCAGTGCCCTCAGGTCAGTGCCCCGGGATGTGCAGGAGGAAGAGGCACTGCGGGGGGAGAAGCTGGGAGGCGGCCCCTGTGCTGGCAGGCAGTCGGTGCTTCTGCCTTCAGAGCCTCACCTTACGCCAGTGTTTCCCAAACCTTTGACATGTGTGTACCCCTTCTATAATTTTCATAACGCTGAGTTACAAAATGAGAATGTAGAATTAGGCACAGCTAAGCATGGTGCAGTGCATATCCCCACCAAACTCCGGTGCAACGCGTACCCCCACCAAACTCTTCCCGTACTCCTGGGGGTACGCGTACCACACTTGGGAAACACTGCCCTAAACCAATGTCAACCCTTTACTGCACCCCCAGCGACCATCTGTTAGCCTGCCCTCAGCACCTCCGTCACAGCCTGTCCGAAGCTGGGTAATAACGTCTACGTGAGCACTTCCTGTGTCTACGCACTGGGATGAACACTTCACATGCATTTCCAGTTTAACCCTCACAACAAACCTGGAAAGTCAGCACAATGACTTCCATTTTGTCATTAGAGAAACTGACTGAGTTAGCCATGTGCACACAGTAGGTGAGTCACAGCTACTGAGAGGCAGAGCGAGGACTGAGCAGTGCACCCAGCCCCCCCCCCCCCCCCCGCCCCTGACAGCTCACCGGGGTCGCTCCGTGTCCTCCTGGTCTCCCACGTTCGCCATCCTGTTAGAAGGACTTACTGAACAACAATCTCTGACTAAAGGTGCCTTAATGTCAGTGCACCTTATTTTCCACAGAATTTTCTTTTTATAAACTTATTATTTATACAGTGCTTTGCAATTTACAGAGCCCTATAAAGAGTTGAAACCGATTTCGTGAATGGTTTCAGTAAAATGCAATTGCTCAGTGCACCGACTGTGGCAAAATACAGACCAGCTACCCCAACCAAACCTCACAATTGTTTTAATTCCTCCCTCCCCCGTGCTCAGGATACAACACGCAGTGTCCGATGTCTCTGTGACAGTGGCTTTGTTACCTAACTGCTCTCTGTCTCCCACAGAATCCCTGCTGGGCCCTAACACCCAGAGCCCGGAGGAACTGCTCTAGTCTCACACCTGTCTCCAGCTTCTCTTCCTTTCTGCCGACTTCCCGGTGCGCTCAGACCGCCTTCCTGGAACTGTGCTCACACTCACCGCCTCCCGTGCTCACTGCTGGCCACAGCCAGCGGTCCGGTGGCCCGGCCACCGCGGGCGGGTGCACGCCACTTTCGCAGACATTTCCCAGTCTGCTCCGACTGAGAGAGACGTGTCCTCCTCCTGTGCCCACACGTCCTGCTCACGTGTCACCAAGCGTTGCTCGCCCTCTTACATGCGGCACCTGTCAGCTCTGCCGGTCTCAATCCCGTGTCCTTTGCTCACATCAGCCTGCAGCCCAGACCTTCCTAACTTCAGATCCCTCAGCTCACACAGCCCCTGGCCTCCAGGGAGGGAGAGTCCCCTGGTGCTTCCCACCGGTCTCCTGTGGAGAGTGGCGACCACACTGACCAGGGTCAGTTAGCAATGACCATGGCTTCCCTGCGTCTCCGTGTGCCCCGAGGAAGGGAGAGGACGGAGACGGTGACTGTGGCCGCTGGGGGCAGTGCCCTGACTCCCTCCCTCAGCTGGCACTCGCTGGTGGAAAAATGCCCACCCAGCTCCCTTCGCTGGCAGAGACACTATGAAAAGCAGGTTTTGTGTCGGTTTGTGCACAAGACAGGGACGGCCTGACGTCAGTCAGGGGGATTAAAAAAGCCGAAGAACTGTGCCAGGAGCCGGCGCCCCCTCAAGGCCTGCTCTGCCTGGCCCGTACCTCGGCCACCTCCCGCTGGCTCGCCTTCTTGGCGGTCTCTCTCTCAGTCTGAAACTGCTTTCTCAGAGATTCCATGTGCTCAGCGTGCAGCTCTGCTTCCATCTTAGATTCCTCGGTCATGCGCGCTCTGTTTGAAAAGGAGAGGGGAGAAATCACCTTTAAAATTCAGCTTAGGAGGGAGGGGGTCTCAGTGACAGACCAGCCACCGGTGAGTCTCACGGACCTGGAGCTCATTAAAAGGGAAGAAGGCCTTACCTGCAGCGCACAGTCCTTCAGGGGAAAGAGGCCCAGCCAAAAGCATGAGACACGCTGGTTTTAACCAATAATCAGCATTACCCAGAATGTAACATGCACAGTAGGAAAGGCACCTTCCCTGCTGTGTGCAGACCTGGGTACGATGCCGCATGCTCGCCAGCCTAGGAATGCAGACCTACGTGCACATGCTTCCCCTTGGTGTACCTCTCCATGGCACCACCACCTCAGTCACATTCACCTACACCGCTAGGACAAACCTGAGTGGGCTGGCCTCAAGTTGCTGGGTCTGACCTCATCATCTCAGGCCGAAACGGAGGCCATGACTGACATCTGCCTGGACAGACCCCTCTCCTGGTTGGGAAAAGTCCTCCCGGCTCCTGTCACTCCCTTTCCCAGCCATGCTCTGCAGGACACAAGCTTTTGTTAGAAAAGGGCTAGCAGGGACATGCAAGTGGCCCCTCTAACCAGTATCCGTGCCATTTTGGCTTGGTCTTTGCATGGAGAAGCAGCTTGATACCCATCGAGAGCAGAGCTGGACGTAAGAGACCCAGGCAGCCAGTCCCTGCTGCCCAGCTGTGGGGCTCCGGGCAGGGCCCAGCTGGAGCACCAGCTTTGCAGGGGCAGAGGTGTGAGCATGTGAGTGAGCAGCACTGCTCCCCGGGGCCCCCGGTCCCCGTGACGGCACTGCCCTTACTTGCAGGATTCCAAGTCCTGCCGCTCAAGTTCTTTGCAGTCCAGTCTCTCTTGGATGTGGTCAAGCTTTGCTTGCAAGTGGCCGTTTGTCTGGAGCGCTTGCTCCAGGCTCATCGCCAGTTTCCTGTTGTCTTCTCTCGAGACATCCAGAGCCTTCTGCAGGGGCTCCACCTGGAAGAGAAGCGGGTCTTCAAACCCTGTGACATGCACACCGTCCACAGCACCGTGCAGCCACTCCCTGCCCTACATCAAGTGCCACCGAAACCACCCTTCGTTGGAATCAGCAGAGATTCCAGATGCCGGGAATACATGCGAGGGCTAGCGATGGACAATGCTTTGCAGCCAACCTGCTTCATCCTCCTTTTAAAGTTGTTAAATCACCCTTCCTGATCCCATGACCTTCTGGTCTCACTGCCTATAGAGGAGAGACCTGGCAACTGTTCCTGCATACCTTCCAGAAAAAGCTTATTTGTATGAAACATCCATGTGCAGTTTATACACATGCATATGTGTAGATACATTTGAAGGTGCGCACACCTGTGAGCACACATGTGAGGATGTGACCTCTTAGCAGTGGACTCACTCACTCCAGCTCCTTTTTTCTGTTGGTTAACCCTCACCAAAGGATATATTTCCATTGAGTTTTAGAGAGTGGAAGGGACGGGGAGACAGAGAGTGAAGAGACAGAAAAACATCAACATGAGAGACAGACATCTACTAATGCCTCCGACATGCATCCTGACCGGGCCAGGGACAGAGCTTACAACTGGGTATGTGCCCTTGACCGGAATCGAACCCATGACCATTCATTCTGTGGGCTGATGCTCTACCCACTGAGCCACGCCAGCTAGGGCTCTAGCTACTCCTGCTGGAGGGTAAAGTTTTTCTCCAAGCTCTTTAACTTTTGCATACACTTACGCTGATAAATAAAAAGAATGCGAACCATGTAAGGCAAAAAAGAACCAGGCATCATTTTGGTCCTGGATTCCTAATAAATGACTCCCTGTAAGACGGCAGGCCCATTTCCTATTTGTGGAATGTCACTGTTCAAAACTCAGACCTGAAAGAAAGGACATGTACCTGACTGTCCTACTCCATTTCTCCAGAAATGGAAGATGCCAGTAAAACCACACGTCAGCGTTCCCAGTCACAACCCCGCCTCCGCCTACCTCACTGTTGTGCTGGGCATCCACCACCAGCATGCGGGCCTGCCACTGGTCCACTTCCGCCTCCAGCTTCTGCACCCTCTGCTGGTTGAGAGCCCTGGCAATGGAAGTACAGACAGTGACGAGAGAGAAGAGCCCCCAGGAGCGACACCCTGGCTCACAGGGACTTTTCCCAGGAAGCTCGGAGCACAGGTAGCAGGCTGTGGACCAGGATATCAGGGAGCTGGCTGGGCAACCAGGAGCCGCAGCCTCTGGTGAAGAATGAAGGCTCCTACAAATGAGAAACTTCCCCACTTTGGGGCAGGTCTGGCTGGATACATTAAACCAGCAATTTTCAACCAATGGGACACAAGAATTTTTTGTTCTTTTTAAATTTTTATTTAAAAATTTTTTTTTGTACCACAAGAATCTTTAAGACATGCCTATTTGGCCAGGGCACCGACCTCTTTTCCCTTAGAATGCCAATAAAACACTGTCAACAAGCAATACAAAATAGCTTTCTTATGTGAATGAATCAAAATTATACCTACTTTTTTTGTGAGATTGGCAAAAATATATATTTTGGTGTACTGTAGAATTTTAGTATTAGGTTACATTTGCCATGAGGTGAAAAAGGTTGAAAATTGCTGCATTAAGCTCTCAATACATGTCAATAATTAAATTACAGGCTGGTAACTTTATAACATATATAACCTATAAATTACATATAGTTTTGTACCAGTGAATGAATATATTCACATTATCATTTGTACAGGAATTGGTTTGATGTTAAGATTTCTGCTTCTAAAAACACCAGGCACCTAGAATTTTACTGTGACTGGTAAACTATTTTTAATACCATCCCCTTGAATTCCTTTTTACCAGTAAGTGCTAAAGATACATTTATAATATGTACAAGACAAAGATGAGCGCAATAAAGTCTATAAAACTCACTCGTCCACTCATAACACAGAGGCGTCTGCACCGCCAACATGCACATTATCATATATTGTAGAAGCCTTACTAACTCAGACCTTCCGTTCATTAACCTAAAAGGGAAACTTTTATGTAATATTTGAAACATTCAAAGGAGTTTACTAATGAAACATGGCCAGAAGTTCTCAGAATGTTTCATCTAAAATAATAATCTTTAAATGGGACACTAATAAATGGATAATTAATCCAAACTAAAGTAGGCCCTTAGCTTCAATTATCTTGACAGTTACAATTCTGTAGATCCAAAGACAAGTTTAAAGGCATAGAAAACAGCAAGGGTAAAACAACAGATCAGATGAATTTCTAAAACTTTACATCACTATAAAAATATAAGAATTTCAAAATTCTGGAAATCAGGCTGGTTTCGAATCCCAGATCTCCCCTAACTTTAAATTAGCTTCTTCACCATCACCAGGGGTGTGCAGAAGAAGTGCTGTAACTGACTGGTGTCTTGATCTCGGCTCCTCACTGCAGAGCAGCGGGAAATGACAAGGACAAAGACAGAAAAGTCATCTCTGGCACCTTTCTTTCTTGAGGCCTGCGATCTCCGAGTCCCTCCGCCCAAGCTCCATCTGCACCTTCTCCAGAGCGCCTTGCATCTTGCTGTGAGAAGCCAGCACGTTCTCCAGCATGACCGTCACTTTGCAGTTGTCTTCTTTCGCTTCCGCCAGCTGCCGCTGGAAGGTCCCCATCTAACAGGAAAGAAAACCAGGGGAAGATGTCTGATTCTTTCTGCCAAGTCCCATGACTTCCAGGAAAAGGAGTAGGGAACCAACACGGTAGTATGCTAAGAGGAATAATTAAAGTGCATTTTACTCTTATTTTGTTTCTTAAGTGATTGTGACTTTGAGAAAAATAAAACTAGACCTCAGATCCCATGGATCCTACAGAGAACTCTCAAGTGCTTCCTGACTACTGGCATGTCACACACAGCACAGATATTAGCTACAGACACCGGGACCAACGACCTGGCTGGCCTGCTCAGGGCCTGGTCAGCATTCTCTCGGGATGGAAGACCAGGAAGGGAAGGCGGAGGGACTGGACGATGCTGCACCTCCCAGCCCTCAGCGGCGAGGCCAGGTCCAGCACTGCTGTCACGGAGACGTTTGGGATGGGACCTGTCTTCACTGAGCACACCCCCCGCTGAAGTAGAGAGCAACTAATGACAAGAAATACCGTGTTTCCCCGAAAATAAGACATCCTCCGAAAATAAGACCTAGCGCATGGAAAGATAAGACATCCCCTGAAAATAAGACCTAGCGCAACTTTGGGAGAAAAAATTAATATAAGACACCGTCTTATTTTCGGGAAAACGGGTAGTAGCTGTGAACATCATGTTCATAAAGCAAGAGGCGGCAGGCTATTAAAAAGATCAAATGTGCTGCAACAAAAAAAATTAGGACTTTTTTGATTAAAACAGGAAGATGAAAAATATTGGGAGTGGAATTATGCGTTTTTAAGGAAAACATTTTAAAAGCGTTTCTAAAGTTTTCTTAAAAAAAAAAAAATCCTCCTCTGATCAGTCCTCACAAAGCAACAAGGCACGGAGGCAGGGGCTGTGAGCCGCCAGCCTCCTCAGTGACCCTCTCGGCAGGACGCCCACCTTCTTGCTCTCCCTGTCCTCCAGGGCCTCCAGGTCCCCTTTCAGCTTCTGGCTCTCCTTCAGCGCCGCATCGCGACACTTCACCACCTGTGAGAGCTCCTCTTCGTTCTTTTCCAGGATGGACTTTACCTTAGGAGAACGAGGACCAGCATCACTCTCCCAGAGCACAACAATCAGCATCAGAGCGAGACACAGCCACAGAGAAGCCAGGCCTACACTGTCCAGTTAGATGTGCTATTTACTACTATAAATGAAGCCAGTTTTATTAGCTGTTTTTCCCCCTAAAAAAAACTCCAAAACGAAAAGACATTTGTGTGAATAAACGAGCAAACCCAGTATCTGACCATCGCCACGAAAGGGCAGAATACGGGATGAGGGAGCTGAGGCTATGAGGTGATGTGAAATGGGGCCGGGGCTTCTGCCTGTATCCACAGCTCATGCCTTTCTGTGGCTGCCCAGTCCTCTGCCGTGTGGCTGCACCACAGCTACTAACCCATTCACCTGCTGGACCTGAGTGGTCTCCAGCTTTCGGCGATTAGAGAGACAGGTGCTGTGAACAACTGTGTACAAGTCTTTGTGCAGACAATGTTTCCATTTATCTTTGGTAGGTACTTAGGAGTGGAATGGCTGGGTCATATGATAGGAGTATGTTTCATTTTTAAAGAAGCTATCAAATTATTTTCCAAAGTGGCTGCACCATTTTACATTCCCTTAGGCGGCTGTGAGAAGCCCAGCTGCTCCACATCCTCACTGACACTTGGTCTGATCAATCAGTTTTCCCCTTTTAGACATTCAAGTAAGTGTGCAGTAGTAACTCATAGTTTAAGTATCAAGCAAGAATGGATGCTATAAAAAGTTTTCTTTGGAAAATATTTTCTGACGTTCAAGTTCTTAGGGCTTCTATTCATGTATTTCTATTTTAAAATTAGGCTTTAACCAAACAACTTAATTTGAACACTAAGATTAGGTAGATATTTTAAATTAAAAAATAAATCAAAATTAGATTTTAGAAATGTCAATTTAAGCAAAATCTGATATTTTCTATGTCCAAAAACAATTATGCGAGAGCCAGAATGGTTTCTATTTGTATCATCAGTATCCCCTATTTGTGAGAACCTAATTTCCTGTTTCTCAGACCTTCAGACATTATCTTTCAGGATTGTTACTACTATTCTTCATCTATATATATAAAAGCCTAAGCGACTGTTACAACCAAATGACCAGAATGACCAGTTGACTAGTCACTATGACACGCACTGACCACTGGGGGGCAGATGCTCAATGCAGGACCTGCCCCCTGGTGGTCAGAGGACTCCCACAGGGGGAGCGCCACTCAGCCAGAAGCCGGGCTCACAGCTGGCTAGCACAGCTGTGGTGGCAGGAGCCCCTCCTGACTCTGTGGCAGTGCTGCCAGGATGAGTGTGAGCAGCATGGTGCTTGGCCCCGGCTTGGGCTCTTCCCTGGCCACCTGCAGCTTGGCATACTGCTACATCCCCTGAGGGGTCTCAGCTTGCGAGAGGGTGCAGGCCAGGCTGAGGGACCCCCTTTGTCTCCCCACCCTGCACAAATCCGTGCACTGAGTTACTTGTTGAATATAAACTTCAAATTTCCTAATAATTTATGGTCTTTACTTACCGAATCTCGTTTAAGAAAATATGATGCCTCGTAAGTTTTAAATGGTCTTGAGGCAAGAATGTCTATTTTACCTTCCAGTCTTCCCTCCATGGTTTTAATAGCATTCAAAAGAGTCTTTAGAGAGATTCGAGAGTCCCCAGTGTCATGAGATCTCGCAGAAGTCAGGGCAGGTGCAAAGGTCACATGGCGTGTGGAGCTGGGAACAACACTGGGCAGACCCACGGTTCTTTCCTTTACGCTGGGTCTACAGCTCTCAAGAAATTTCGAAGACGCAGGCCTCTCCGGAGATTTCCTTCTTCTTGGAGGCATCACCAATTAAAAACAATAAGCTAAACTAAACTAAACCAAACCTAGTTATTTTTCAGAGTGTCTCCTTTAATAGGCGGCACAACAACGTTCTAAGCAAAGCCGTGATGGAAAGTATAACGTGAAAAGTGTTCGTGCTTTCGGAATGAAGAAATCCCACTGAGAGTCTGTCCCAGCCAAGAAGCAGCCCTTCATCAAATCCCTGAAGGAGAGCACGTCTGGACCAACAGTCAGATAGCCGGTTAGAACCCCAGCAGGATTCCATTTGGAGACACATTCTACTTCCTTGGTTACCGAAGGGGCACACACACGCATTACAGCTACAGAAATTATACTGGCTGCCAGAGAGTGGCAGAGATGTTCTTAAAAATCACATCTTCGGTAAATTTGTAAAATATTGAAATGAATCACTTTTTTTCAGTAACATATTCCTGGATTATTTTCCTCACAAAATATTTTATATATCTTATTTATCTAACTTCCTTCATTGGTTAAAATGTTATCAATCTCACCCTAGGTGGGTGGCTCAGTTGGTTGTAGCTCTGTCCTGTACGCCAAAAGGCTGCTGGTTCTTTCCCCACTCAGGGCATATACCCAGGTTGTGGGTTTAATTCTGTATCTCTCTTTCTCCCTTCCTCTCTCTAAAAAAAATAAATAAATAAATAAATAAATTAAAAATGTTATCAATCTCAACAGTCACCATGCTGACAAGCAAGCACCTGCTCTGCTAACACCTCTTTAAGGAAGCAGCTGATGCAGGTGTGTCTTGTTGCCTATAATTCAAAATCCAGAGAGACTTGTTCCTCACGCCGAAAGTTACAAGGCTCCCTTGTAACGTGCTTCCTACGATGCTCACGATACAAACTGCTTTGTTTCTGAAAGTCCTGCTTCCTGCTCCATGGCGAAGTTTACTGAACACATGCCTAAGCCTCCAATCAGCGCGTGAGCGAGCTTCAGGCAGCTCTGTGCACTCGTCGATGGCTGAGCAGAACCTTGTATACACTGTGTGTTTAAAGAATGCTTGCTGCCGAAACCGGTATGGCTCAGTGGATAGAGCATCAGACTGTGGACTGAAAGGTCCCGGGTTCAATTCTGGTCAAGGGCATGTACATTGGTTGCAGGCACATCCCCAGTGGGGGGGGTGCAGGAGGCAGCTGGTCGATGTGTCTCTCTCATTGATGTTTCTAACTATCTATCCCTCTCCCTTCCTCTCTGTGAAAAATCAATAAAATATTTAAAAAAATATATATATATGTAAAAAACAAAACAAAACAAAAGAATGCTTGCTGGGCTGAGTTAAGGGGGAGGATATTCATCTTTCTGGCATGTATGATAAGTGGGAAAAAGGCATCCATGTCTTAAAAACAAGTTAAAACAGCTGAGCAGCCACCTGTTGTAGCTGTCAATCACACCTGAGTGTATTTGTCCTCCAGAGCTTTGTTCAACTTGCGCAGTTGGTCATTCTGTGAACTCATTTCATTGAAAGAATGGAGCTGCTCTTCCAGCTGTGTCACTTTTATCTAGGGAAAAGGCAAACGAGTAATAAAAACAAGCCTCATTAATAAGATACTGCGTGTATATTTATATACTCCCAAAGGAAAAAAGATTGCATGAGTTTCAAAATAAATTCAGAGAATCCCTAAAACCAGTAAAACGCAATCCTAAGTTTTTCTAATAATGCAAAGAATGTTATCTCAACTGAAATACGTAGCGACTTCATCAGCTAAAACAAGCTAAGTCCATTTACATGTAAAGAGATAATTCATTTGGCTTCTATGGCTTATGGAAACTCCAAATTAACACATTGTGGGCCAGTAGTTTTATTGCTAGCTTTACCCAAACATCAACCTATGAACCCAATGGGAAGTGCTGTGTAACTGAAGACTTTCTAATGTGCCTCTCTTTCAGCACAACACGACTGTCCTCACGCCCCACACTCCTCAGGTCCTCTGCCCTGCCTCCCTCTGGGCACTCGGTAAAATGCCTTAACGCTGGTCAGATAACGTGCTCTTATCGATGGCCCTTAGTTTTTACAGTGAACTTCTTATTCGGTAGGATTTCTAACTCAGGACGGTCAAATGGGAAAGGAAGGACACAGAAGCCAATGCATCCCAAGGCCCCAGATTTCGTGTGTTTCTGCCATGACTTCCCACGCAGCTCCATGGCCACCTCATCAGCCGCGTCAGGAACAGCAGACACTCGGGCCAGGTCACATCTGCACATTGTTTCAAGGGTCCAAATATACACAGACGGACATGGATGCAGGTACTCAATATAACACTACGACCTGTGCACGAATTCGTGCACTGGGCCTCTAGTCCTATATAATAAAAGGCTAATATTCAAATCTGAACAGTGAAAGGATCAGTCACTGTGATGCACACTGACCACCAGGGGGAGTCACTCAATGCAGAAGCTGCCCCCTGGTGGTCAGGGTGCTCCCACAGGGGGAGCACAGTCAGCCAGAAGTTGGGCTCATGGTTGGGGAGCGCAGCAGTGGTGGGAGCCTCTCGTACCTCCTTTGGAAGCATTAAGGATGTCCTTAGGAGCGGACCTAAGTCATCAGTCAGACATCCCTGAGGGCTCCTGGACTGGGAGAAGGTGCAGGATGGGCTGAGGGACCCCCTGAATACAGGAATTTCATGCACTAGGCCTCTAGTATTTATATAATAGAATACTAAGCAGCACTTTAAACCAAAGAATTATAACACACAACACAGATGAATCTCTCAATAACAATGTTGGATGAAAGAAACAAGATACAAAAATATATACACTGTATTATTATTTAAAGTTCAAGTAATGGAACCATTAATCTGAGGTGTCAGAAGTGGGGATGGGAATTACTTTTCTTGGAGATAGTGAGTGGGAAAGGCTATATATACAATGAGTTCTGGAATGTTCTATTTCTTGATCTGAGGGCTGATCATATAATTAGCTTTACTTTGTGAAAATTTACTAGGCAGTGATTTGTGTACTTTTCTGTATATGTGTTATAGTTCAATAAAAACGTTATTAAAACAAAACAAAACCTTTGCAAAGGAAGAGTTCATTCATCTATTCTGGTGCCTCAGAGTAACAATTTCCAGGGTTATTTCTCTTTAGGAAAGTTAGAAAAAAATCAGCAAAGAGAACACGGGCTTTCTACATTCTCAGTAAATGACCTTGCATTAAACTATTATGATAAAGCTTCACAGAATGGTCTTTGGCTTCGAGATTTAAGGTTTTACCATTATACTACAGGTACTATAAACAGAAGTCACCTAGATTTTAATGAAGTAACAAAATTAGGGAGGTTCAAAGACTGACCCAAAGTTATGTAATTAGTAAATGACAGACTAGGTCCTCTCAAAATTCATCAATATTTAGTCTGACAACTAGCATTAAAAGTTAGACAAAAATTCAGAAAATAAAACTTCATACCTGGAGTTTTCCCTTTTCATAGGCCAGCTTATTTTTACTCTGAGTAATTTTTCCCAAGGCATTTTCCATCTTCTGTCGGGCAATCTGATGAAGCAAGCACAGACATGGATTAGTGCACCAGGCAAGCAAGGGAACCATCATTTTCTTTTTAAATAAGTATCTGCACCTCACCATTTCATACCAACCAACCAGGAGGCCTACTTAGTGGCTCCAGCTGCCTCTTCTCCCTCCCTAAACAGCCGAGTACTACTCTGCAACACGCTTGGCAGACAAGGAGAGCGAGTGCCTCAAGCATCCCACAGGCACTTCTTTATTTATGAATTCTATCTTTCTACATCAATTCTTCCTTTGTAGCTGTGATCCAGCCCAGACGTGGGGGCTGTATCAGTGGTTACAGGATTACAGTTTGGGATCAGACAGTTCTTGAAGAGAATGGGACGTGCAAATGGTCACAACTCTCAGGCCGTAGGAGAGGCTTCCACTATCAGTGTCAAGGCAGAAACGGAAAACACTGTGTTGATCAAAACCTGAACACGGTGTTATTTGGGACAAACATTACTGAAAGCTCTCATCATTCATGAATTTACATATTTTCATCATTCCAATAGCCTACTTAATAATGACATTTTCCCCATGTCTTTTCCACCAAACTTTGTCAGAGAAACAAGTATTTCTTTTGATTAAATTTTGGGCCTTCTTGGTACTTTGGGAACAATTTAGTGATTAAATGGGGAAGTTTCACCCTTCATAATAAATGTCAGTGATGTCCTGATAACAAGAAACAATGATGTCAAAAGTATCTTCACAAATCAACTGTAATACAGACACAGCAAATCCTCCATCATTCAAGCTGCCCATTGAACTACAGACCATCTGCAGTGAATCTGGAGTTTAAGGTCCTGGGAAATATTGACATAATTCATTATTTCTGGCTTACATTTGCTTTATTTGTGAATAAAGAACAGAGAACCTCTTAGGCATTTAAAGCCAAAGAATTTAGACTTTTGTGTTATATTCAACTTTGGGCAAGTTGATAATGATGAAACCATATATGTAGGGATATTAATTTACAAGGAGAAATTCTTCATTATCTCTGACAGTTACAGCTATTCTTTAGCCATCACTTTGTACTGCCTTTTATTTCAAGTGTTGTGAATTCAACACACTTATTTCCAAGTAAAAGAAAAGACACACTTCAAACTATACTGCTATATAATAACATGTAACTCATATTTTTCTCTGTTCGAAATATATTCATCATTGCACCAGAGGGGATACTAGTTTAGATTTTGTTTTCTCCTCAGTAGTTGCCTGAACTAGAAAAATTAGGACATTTTAGACAGTCTAGACTTGATTAAAAACACACACACACATAAGAGTCATTAGTCCTTGTATACCATCTACTCTAAAATTACAAACATTCAATATAAAGATATATACTGAATATTAGGTATCAGTGGGCTATTAACTATTATGACCATCTATGTATGTGTCTTATCAAAGCAATATTAATGCATGTATAATATTCATAATCATACATTGTTTCTTAAAGTTTAAAAAAAAATCTGTGTTGCTACCACTAAGGCAAAGGAAAATATTTTTTTAAAAGCATTCAGACCGATAAAGTATTGGTTTCAAAATAACCTAAGGGAAATGTGGACTGCCATAAAAAAAATAGAAGGCTAATACTAATGTATTACCATAAAATTCATCATCAATTTTCTGTCTGTGGAAGATATACAGGCCTCTTTACCAAAACTTTTCTATTTTAGAAACTCTGATGTAAAATCATTCCATGACTGAAATATTATAGTTTGGGATTATGCTTCAACCATATCTTCAGTAAAAAAAATATATGGCCGAAACCAGTTTGGCTCAGTGGATAGAGTGTCGGCCTGTGGACTGAAAGGTCCTGGGTTCGATTTTGGTCAAGGGCATGTATGTTGGTTTCGGGCACATCCCCGGTGGGGGATGGGCAAGAGGCAGCTGATCGATGTTTCTAACTCTCTGTCCCTCTCTCTTCCTCTGTAAAAACTCAATAAAATATATATTTAAAAAAAATAAAAATATATATATATGGAAGGATGGCCAGTAATGCTGCAAAAATAGCTAAACCATAACTGTAAAACCCTGATTATTAAAATTCAGTTCCAAGTTCTATAAATCAATGTGCCCCAAAGTGCTGTAAAGTGTAGGGATAGTGTATAAAAACACCAAGGGCTAGATTTAACCTAAAATATGCCAGCTAGAACAAATACTAAACACTCAAGAATCACTTAGCTTTCTTGGAATGTGGAAAGGCTTTTCATGTTATAACTTATACAACACACGCTCATGTGTGGCAATAAGAGGTCAGACTACAAGGAAGCTTTATGGAGAATTTCAAGTGTTAACTCTCAAAGAGCAAATTACACTGCCAGCACTTAATGGAAATAGGTTTACTAGTATTGTTAAGATTAAAAAATAACCCAGAAATCTCAACCTCATTCCTCAGCCAGCTACAGCCGACTGCAGTGCGTGCCAGCACCCGTGGTCAGAGAAGATCCTAAGAGGAGAGGCACAGGTCTGCAGCTGGAGGGGTGGGCTCTCACTGGGAGACCTTATCAAGAAGCATGGTCTGCAGGCAAGAATCAACCTTGACCAAATGACTGGCAAGATCTGTCAGAGTCAGTAGCAAGGTGAGGCCACAGGCCTGCTCACAGTGTGGGCGCAGGCTGAGGCGGTCAACCAGAAGGAGATGGGGGACAAAGCCCCGCTGAGCCCTGGCCAACAAGCAAAAGGCATGAAGGGATCTTGTCTTGGGGGAGGGAGGACTGGCCTGAGGCGCCTCCGAGAATTAGCCAGTGCCTCTAGTCACTCCAATAGCAGCTCAAAGGCTTTCTTACCCAGGGTCAATTCAGATACCTAGAGTTCCATAAATGTTAGATGCCTGATATATGCTTTACATGTATTAACTTAATCCCCTGAACAACCCTCAACCTCCAAATAATAGTATTATCATCCCCATTTTGACAGATTTAAGAAACCAAGGCTCAAAAAGGTTAAGCAGCACAATCAAGAATCGCAGCCAAGATGGAAAAGCCTAGGCAGGCTGGCTCTAAAGCTGTGAACATGTACAAGGACTTACATTTACTCTGTAATTTTTCACAGTTGAAGTAACGAGCAGCTTATGACACAATTTAAGAGAATTTAGTTCAGATTAAGATAGACTCACATTAGGGCCTCCATGGAATTTCCAAAGATTATTTGCATGTTATAGAAGCAATAATTAAATTTCAATTATTCAAAGGCAATAGGAAACGTATTCACTCTTCACAGGCCAATCATCTCTTTAAAATCCCCTTTACCACTTGGAGAAGATATTTTAAGAACTTTGCCATTTATTTGGAATGCACTGGCCTTGTTAAGTAGCTGTTAGAAATCAAACTTACAAATGATGACCTAATGGAGGAAGCTGTCAAACGGGGAAAATGCAAGTTTCTTCTTCACAATTCCTGAAGAGCAGATGTTTTTAAAACATTAGCAATCCTTGTGCTTTTCAGCATTCTAGATCATCTGTGTAAGCAGATGTTTAACAGCTGCCTTAAATAATTGTTTTCTTAACTCCTCTGTTGTTGGACTCTATAGGAGTTTATGCCACATTTAGCTTGAGTTCTTCAGGCCTCATGGTAATCAGGGAAGGAGGCAGGGAGGGAGGAAAGGAAACCCATCTCCTGACCTCAGGTCTCTCTTTTTAAAAACTCATCAGTCATTACTTCCTACTTAAGACTGACCTTTTCATACCCACCCCATGGTAGTCAGCCTCCTCTTGCTGAAGCTTCAGGTAAGCCAACTGATCAGCCAGGTCCTTATTCTTTGCCTCCAGAGCCTGCAGGCTGAGGGTTAATGTGTTTACGTCTACCTTTGAAAAGCAAAAGGAGAAGAGAAATCCATTTGCTACCTATACATAGACCCCTTAAGCCAGAGCCAAAAACATTAACTTATTTAAACATGGCATTTCCAACTGTAGAATAGAAAGTAACTCATGAACATGTTCTCTACCTTTTTATTTGGGGATTTCCAACCCGATTGCGCTATGATTTTAAAAATGATATTTCTTTTCTTCTATATTTTTTTCAACTTTTCTATTAGTCGTCAGCAGAAGGGTTTTTATAAATTTACACTGTTTACATTTACTAGAAATGGAAGTTCTTCTGATACTTGGCATTTACTTTAATATTAATAATTAACCAAATACAAATCTAAAAGCATATGTTCAATATTTGATATGCTGACAATTACAACATACTGCTGAGAGAAATTTTGAAAAAAAAAAAAAAGCACCACACGAAGTAAAATAGAGGAGTAATTCATATTTATGTATAAGTGGACTCAGGCAGGTCAAACCCACGTTGTTCAAGAGTCAACTGAATATGTACACAGTAAGTATTTCTCAGCCATCAGAAGAAAAGCAGTGCTGACTGATACATGAAACAATGGGAGATACTTCACATCCAGTAAGATGGATAGAATAAATTTTTATTTTATTTTGGTAATATTCAGGTAAAACCGATAGACCTTAGTAGGAGTTCTTACATTATTTAATGCTGCTTCTAATTTATCACAGAAGTTACTTCCCAAAACTGCTCATCCCAGCTGGATTGAAAGAGTATTTTGGAAATGAGGCCATGTTTATATACAAGTAGCCCACACTATACATCTACTAAAGATCCAGAGGATTTTTGCCTTGTGGAATTTGAAACAATAGAGCAAGTGGCAAAGCTACTGAGGTATGTCCAGAACGTTTTTATTTTTTAAGCAAGTACAACAAGCCTTGGGGAGTCCAGTCTGGGGAAATCTTGGACTCATGAACATCCTTTAACATTCTGCTGAAACAACATTGAGCTAGGAGGATGGTGACTGCTGTTTGTGTGATAATTTTTTGTTTGTTTGTTTGTTTTTTGTTAAAGCAGACAATGACAGTGAGGATGTGGAGACACGGGAATCCTCATACATTGCTGGTGGCATTGATTATAAAAAATGGTAGTCACTTTGTAAAAGGTTGGCAGTTTCTTTAAATGATCAACAGAATTATCACGTGACCCAGTAGTTTCACTTCTGGGGAAAATATACCAAAGAAAATTAAAAACATATGCTCACCAAAAAACTGTGTACATTCACTGCATTATTCTTAGCAGCTGAAAAGTGGAACAGCTTGAATGTTTATCAATTGAGAATGGATAACAAGATATGATATATTCATACAGTGAATATTATTCAGCTATAAACAGAATCAAGTACTGACATATGCTACAATATGGATAAACCTTGAAAGCATCATGCTAAGTGAAAAGCAGCCAGATCCAAAAGACTACATACATACCGGTTGATTCCTTTTATATGAAATGTCCAGAAGAGAGAATCCAGAGACAGAAAGGAAAACACTAGTTGCCAGGGGCTGGGGTAGGGGTGAATAGGGAGTAACCGCTAACAGGTACTGGGTTTCTTTTTGCATAATAAGGTTCTAGAATTAGAAAGTGGTGATGTTTGCAGGAACTTGTGAATATACTAGCCACTGAACTGTATAATTTAAGAAGGTGAATTTATGATATAATTATATCCTAATAATACACCTGACAACAACATGCACCTGAACCATACCTTGAATAATATACAAAAGTTAATTTGAATAGGATCGTAGACCTCTTGTAAAACCTAAGATTATAAGCCTTCTAGAGACGAACAAAGGAGAAAATCTTTGTAATCTTACTTGAAATTTCTTATGATATGACACAAAAAGTATGATCCATAGAATTTGAAAGATTGATAAACTAAGCATCAAAATATAAAACTGCTCTTTGAAAGAGCATAAAAAGATGAGGCATAAAATGGGAGAAAATATATGTAACACATATATCTGATAAAATATTTGTATGTATATATAAATTTTTTCTTCAGAATATGAGACTGACTATATTTTAAAATCTCTGAAAAAATCAACAGTAAGAAAGCAAACAATTGAATGAAACATGGTTAAAAATTTTGAAGAGACAATTCAAGTTGTGGATGGCAAATAAGCAGATGAAAACACGTTCATTGTTATTGTCATTGGAGAAATGCAAATGACAGCCACAATCATCTACCACTGCTCATTAGTCACAAGGCTGACCAAAAAGCACTGACAATACCAGGCGCTGGTAAGAACGGAGATACACTGCAGCTCATGTGCACTGGTGGGAGTGTAAGGTGATACACGTCCTCTGGAAAACAGCTGAGCAGTCTGTTATTCAGACATATACTTACCACAGCTCATGGTATTTACCCAAGAGAAATAAAAATGTATGTTCACATGTGAACTTTTACACAGGGAACAATCCAAATAGCCTTAATTTGGCAAATGGGTAAAGAAACTGTGATACAACTAGATGCTGGAACACAACTATGATACAGCCACATGGATGAATGCCACATGGCTTCATACTAAATACAAGCAGCCAGACTTAAGGTGTGTACTGTACTGTATGATTCCATGGAGAGAATGTTCTGAAAAAGATAACTTCAGGGACAGAAAAGCAGGTGAGTGGTTACCAGGGTGCAGGAGAGGCTGATCCAAAGGGCACAGGGAGCTTTCTGGGACGAGAGAGATGTTCTCTGTTTGGACTGTGGTGATAACCACATGCCTGAGGTGCTGCCAAAACTTAGGCCAAACACAGAAAAGGGTGAGTTTCACTATGTAAATTTCAACTTGGTTCACCGGACTCCAAAAACCAGAGCTGAACAAATACCTGTTAAAAACCGATCTCGACAAAAACAGGACTCTACAAGCATTATGGCTGGCCTAATACAACCGCTCCAACAAGCAAGTGCCTTCAAGTCCCATCGCCTGACCCTCAGCCTACATTAAGACCACTGAAATCAGACCAGCAAAGTAATACTGCTGTTCTTCAATTTTTTGACACAGCATTTGCCTTAGCCATGCAACACTCACTAATATTTTTAAGCAAAAAACATTCATGAATTTAATAGTAGCCACCAGTTTTCCAAAATTTAAAAAGCCCGCTTGGGCCCAATTGACACCAACAAAGTCCTTACCCCCAAGAAGTTAGTTCCATTCAGTGTTTTTTTACGGTAGACTATTTTCCATTTATTCAGCAGGAGTGACTAAACCACAGGGGCCCCTGCCAGCTTGGTGAAGGTATTTGAGCTTGGGCTAAGAATTTTGCTTTTCTTTTGTTCCCAATTCTTAAATGGAAAATAGTAAATGTAAAACGGATCACATATTGGTAATACAGAAGCTCTCTAGTTCAGTCAGAAGGCAAGGGACAGCAGGGCCTGGGGCCTGTCCTGACATCTGCTGCTGGACCTACTGCCTGGGGTAGGCGAGTTCTTGATGCTCTAGATTAGGGGTGTCGAACTCAATCAGAGAAGGGGCCAAAATCTAAAATCCAGCCTAAATCGCGGGCCGAATGGTTTACTGAACAGTCATAAACTGTCATTGTGATGGAAACGCAGCGGAGTGCAGTGATGACAGCACGGTGCGGGCCACATTGCAAGGCCTGGCGGGACGGATTTGTCTAGATATATCCTCCAGATATATCCTCCAGATAACAGTGATGCATAACCTTAACTGTCTTCAAATTCTGAAATGCAAGCAGCAATGTTTTAAAGGTTGTTTGTTGTTGTTTTTTACTTTAATAAGAACTGTATTTGTTTCTCTGGCCAATTCTGTCTTTTTAGAACCCAGAAAAGGGAACCTTATAGATCAAGTGGCAGGAGCTATCAGGTACTTAGGAAGCCTAAATTAGTTTGTAAAAAACAAACAGAACAAAACAAAAGGCAGCATCATCAACAATCACCCCCTGACCTCCCACAGGCCCCTTAGCTCCCTCTCAGGGGGCAGAGGGCCGGGGAACTGATGGCTCACGGGGACACCGGATGCTCCCACTGAGCCAGCTTAGGCTGCAGGACTGGAGAGCATGGAGCCGCAGCCAGCTTCCCAGCTTCTCTGGCCCCCACACCTTAGTATGCAACCCAACAACCCATCTTGTCATACAGACGAACTGATACAGAAAGCAGTGATACAGAAAAAAACAGAATAAAATGCGGAATACCTTGTATTTAGCTAATTCCTTTTCCAAATTGCACTTTTCTTGTGCTAGGTCTTGCTCGGTTTTATTCACCTGCCCAAGGGGGAAGGAAAAGAAGTGCGTCAGTGGTGAAGCAGCGGCAGGGGCCACTACAGCAGACACGCCCTGCATGCAATGGATACCTACACTGCGAGATAGCACATCCTCTCAGAAAAGGGGCCACTCAGGGAGTCTCTGAGGCAAAGCAGACTTCACAACAGCCCTGAAATTAGAAAGACACGTCTGCATGTCAGACTCTGCTACTTCCTCCCTCACTGGGAAGACAGGGCTGTTCCCCCTTCATGCACTACTCACTCCCTCAGGGAATCCATTCTTTAAAATCTGACCCCTAATCTAACACGAGGATGTGTGTGGACTGTTAGCTGACCTCACTGATGCTGCCTAAGGGTGTATTCTACTTGGCACAGACTATGTCACTTGCTAAAAGACAGATGAGCCATCTACAGATTTCTTTGATGAGCAACACTGACAAACTGCCTCTGAGTGGTCTTTCTTGTCTCTGACACTTAAGATACAGTTTAGAATACGAGGAGCTGGCCTAAGCCCGCCTCCACCCACCTCTCTCTGCAGGCTCTCCTTCTCCCCCAGCAGAACGGTCTTCTCCTGCAGCGATGCTTTCAGCTCCCCGCGCAGCCTCACGATAGTTGACTCCAGCAGCTCTTTCTGCACCGCTGTCCTCTTCTCAGCATCCTGGGCCTTCTGGGTACACTGGTTATGCTCAAGCATTAAATGGTCTCTACGGCAAGGACCAAGGAGATAGGAAAGCGGCATGAGAGTCCTTCCGCAGAAAGGCTGAGGTTCTCACAGAGCACACCTGCTGGGAGAGCCATCATCACCATGTTCTCCCAGAACTAGTTCCTGAGGGCACAGTGCCTGGCCAGCAAATGCAGAATTCAATGTTTTCATACACAAAGGCAAGGACAAACAATGCATAAGAAGTTGCCCACAAGTGACTTACAGATGTGCCTGGAGTTGAGTTTTCTCATTCTTAAGATTCTGCAGCTCACTTGTGATACTGGCATGGGCTGCATCCAGCAGTAAGTGTTGTTCTTGAAAAGTCTGTGTCACCCTTTTCTGCTCTACCTGAGTGTTAGAAATAATATTAAAAGCAGAGGCCCCAGAAAGTCATTTGATAGGGTTTCATTCGGAACTGATAAAAAATACTGAATTAGCTTAAAAAGACAAATTTATATACAGGGTGTCCCCCAAAAATATATACACACACTTTGAATAATTATACAGGCAGTGTTTATTTAAATTCATTTTCAAAATTGAGCTATCAGCTATTAAAGTGTGTATACATTTTTTAGGACACTCTTGTGCATATAACACTTAATTTTTTTTTATTTATTTCAATGCCTTTCTTTGGCCCCACTCTAACTTGTCAAGTCTATAAAATTTTATAGTTCTATTAGCCCCTTCCCCCCCCCCCCAAAAAAAATCAAGATTTATTATTTACCCAGCTTGCTGCAAAATTCCTAAAACTCCTAAAATGAGTATATTTTTAGAACTCATGGGGCCCTCCAAGAACTTGTTTGCCTCATATTTGGTGACTCCTCCCCATACACATACGTATGTAAAAAAAAGTTAAATTTGGGAACTACTATCCCATAGAAAACGAGTACACCAACTCCAAAATCCTGCAAGCATTTATGAGGTACCTACTGTGCTACTTGCTACAGAACATGCAAAGGAAGTATCAGACACAGCCCTGGGAGGAAAAGATACATTCGAGGGAGGAAAGATACATACTTTTTAAAGAGTAAATTATAAAGCAAAGGCAAAGTGTGAACTAGTGCACGACTTAGCAGTTTATCTCATCAACTTATGTATCATAGGAATTTGGAGAGTGAAATGAAGAATGTCGTTAATTTGATAATATTTCATAGATGAAGTAGATCTTATGAAAATTAAACTTTGGATGGTGGCAATGGTATGAAAATATATAATCAGGATAAATCTTGGCTCTTGATTCCTTAATTGATCAGAATTAAGTAACATCTAAAAAACTAAGGAAATGAGAAGACTTACCTGTACTTTCTCTGATGCTTCATGAAGGGATATTATTTCAGACCGCAAATACGCATTTTTCTCATGTTCCTTGTTGAGAGATATCTGCACGTTCTATAGGAGAAAACATTTTCTCTCTCTCCTTTTTTTACAAGTGTGATCTACTTTTACATGCATCTCTCTCATAATACCTGCTCTGTCTCAGACAAGGAAAACTAAAGGACTTCATTATCATTAAACCAGCTTTACAAGAAATGTGAAAGGGAAGGCCATAACCAGAAATAAGAACAGATGAGAAAGAAAAAACTTCACAGGTAAAGCTAAATATTCGATAACTACAGCAAATCAGACATTTAAAAAGCTACAATGAAGGTTTAAAGAAAAAAGTGTCAAACTCAACTCAAACCACAAGTACTTAGGAGATGTACAACACAACAATCTAAAATATGACATCAACAACATAAATCATGAAGAGGGGGAGTAAAAATGTAGTCCTTATAGCATATATAAGGTGTCCCCCAAAATGCCCCCATATCCTTTGAATAATTATAAAGGCAGTGTTCATTAAAATACATTTCATTTTAAAAATTGAGCCATCAGCCGAAAACGGTTTGGCTCAGTGGATAGAGCATCGGTCTGTGGACTGAGGGGTCCCAGGTTCGATTCCGGTCAAGGGCGTGTGCATTGGTTTTGGGCGCGCCCCTGGTAGGGGGGGTGCAGGGGGCAGCTGGTCATTGTTTCTCTCTCATCAACATTTCTGGCTCTTTATCCCTCTCCCTTTCTCTCTGTAAAAAATCAATAAAATATATTTTTTTAAAAATTGAGCTATCAGATGTTACAGTGACTATACATTTTTTGGAACACCCTGTATTTGAAATTAAAACACCTATCAGATTAAAATGGAGTGCTATAGATAACAATGATATACATTAACCTCATGGTAACCACAAACCAAAAACCTTAAAAGATACACTAAGAACAAAGAGGAAGGGACCTAAACAAAACACTAAATGAAAACAGCAAATTATATGGAAGAGATAAGGAAGAAAGACAGAAGACAACTACAATAAAACATAAAAACAATTAATAAAATGGCAATAAATACATACTTATCAATGTTTACTGTAAATGTAAATGGATTAAATGCTCCAACAAAGACGTAGTGTAGGTGAATAAACTGAAAAACATTCCCACTTATTTGCTACTTACAAGAGACACACTTCAAACGGAAAGACACATACAGACTGCAAGTGAACAGATGGAAAGAGATACTCCATGCAAACAGAAATGAAAAGAAAGCTGCAATAGCATTAACTACATTAGACAAGATGTAATTAGACTTTAAAACAAAAAGTGTAAAACAAGTGAAAGAAGGACATCTATAATTATAAAGTCAACTCAAAAAAGGATTGTAAATATCTGTGCGTGTGCAATAACACCTAAATATATAAAGTAGTTATTAGTGCATGTAAAGGGAGAGATCCGCAGTAATACAATAATAGTAGAGAATTTTAATACCCAACTCACATCAATGGGTTGATCCAGACTTGAAAATTAATAAGAAAATAATGACCTTAAGTATTACATTAGAAGAGATCAACTTAACAGACACTTATAGAACATTTCATCTGAAAACTGCAGAATACACATTTTTTTCCAAGAGCACATAGAACATTTTCTAGGATAGATCATTATTAGGCCACAAAAAAAAATCTCAACACATCCAAAAAAACTGAAGTAATTTCAAGCATGTTCTATGACCACAGTGGCATAAAACTAGAATCAACTTCAGGTAGAAAACTGAAAAAAAACACAGTAATATGTGGAAACTAAACAACATGCTACTAACCAGCCAACAAATCAAAAGAGGAAATAAAACAAGAGATTAAAAAAAAACTATCTTGAAACAAATGAAAATGAAAACACAACTTTCCAAAATTTATAGGATGCAGCAAAAGCAGTCTAAGACAGAAGTTCATAACTTACAGGCCTAACTCAAGAAATAAGAAAATCCCAAACAGACAATACAATTCTACACCTAAAGGAACTAGAAAAAGAACAAACAAGCCCATAGTAAAAAGAAGAAAGGAAATAGTTAAGATTAGAGCAGAAATACATGAAATAGTTTTTTAGAATAAAGATTTTAGAAGAATCAGAATTATAAATCAACACGAGTAGGGAACTATTACTTAGTGAAGAGAGGAAAGACACCTTTGCCCTCTCCAGCCTCAAAACTTACCTTATTTTCTGCAACCAGCTTGGAAATGAGGTCATCTCTAGAGACTAAAAACGAAAGGTCCACATAACTATGATGATAATGACATAATACAACTACACCAAAACCACACAATATGTTTTCTCTTAGAATAAGCTTTGATTTTCTCTCTTTTTGTTTGTGTTTCGTGGAAATAAGGAGGATGCAAACATTTCTAACACTTTTCTAGGAACTAAGTCAGGAATTATTAAGAAACCGGTCCAGTGTCACGCGCTAAGGGAAATGAGGTCACATTTCACCCCATGCATAGGGGATGATGAATCTGAGAGATTTTAAGCCAGGGGCACACAATCAAAACCTTTTTCTTAAAGAGATCACGCTAACAGAGGCTCAGTAGAGACAGGGAGGTCAGTTTAGTAGCTGTGGCAGTAACCAAAGTGTAAGATGAGAGCTGGCTCTAAAGTGATGGCAGTGGGATGCGGAGGGCAAGCAGACTCATGAAATAACAAGCGGCGGTAACTGTCAGGTTGTGGTGGAAGACAGGTGGGACAAAGGCAGATGAATCCATGAGAATATCTAGTGTTCAGACTAAGGCAGCAGGGAAGACAGGGCAAGGGGCAGGTTTGGGGACAAATGAGCAAGGACTGTAATACTTGAAGTCTTCATCATGCTTTCTGAGGCAGCTGAAAGGCACCTTGCATAGACATTTACTTGGCAGTAATATTCCATATGGAGCTCAGGAGGATTTTGTGAGGAGAAAAAAACCTTTCAGCTACAGAGAGTATGTAGTGAGACAATAAAATCAAAGACTGAAATGGGGAACAGGTTTAGTCCCAGCTATCCTCTTTACTGTGGGTCCTTGGATAGAGATCTTATTTCTTTAAATGGCTTCTATTCTCTCATCTTCTCACAGGGCTTCTCACATTATCTTGAGATAATGTGGTAGCATCATAAAATGTAACATGTTTTTGTCGCCATGCAATCATAGGAAGATAGAAAATTATCTTGGGGCATCATCAGTTGAGAATGTCACTGAATAATTCACTACTCAACAACTATGAGGAAAGAGAGTACTTCCTGCTAAAAGTAGTTAAGTCAGAACCCTCAATGGATTGCCCTTTGCTCCGTTTTCATAATTTTCATTTCCCTTTCGGTATTCCCTGCCCCTACCACAGCCAGCCAGGAGAGAGGGCTCACGGGCAAGAACACTGGGCCTGGAGTCAACAGATCCAGGCGCAGGCCTCATTTCACCATTTACTCCTTCCGCAGCTCTTGGAAGCATGAAGAAGTGTGCACATTACACGAGGTCAGTACTGTGGAAGTTCTGTGTAAACCATGTGCACTGGTATGTGAGGCACAGTCCTGTGACTCTGTGATCTCTAGAGACAAGAGGATCTGAAAACGACTCTATAACTCCATATTACAAGCAACAGCATGGTAAGGGCTGGTGAGCCGAGGAAGCAGGACTCTGAGCAACCCGGATCAAGTATAGACTCTTCCATTTCTTAGTTCTGACACCTCTAAGGATGCCATTTATGCATCTGTACAATGAGAAGATTAGTCGAAGCTCTAAGGCACCTTACATCCATTTCTATAAATAGAGGCTAACCAAAATACATTGGGAACTTGAAGAATGGTGAGTCTGACATGATAAATGATTAGAATCAGTAGGTCAGCAAGGATTAATGGCCTTCTTTCCTTATTAACATTCCATTATCCACTATCCAATTTAATTCTAGAAACCAAATGTTCCCACATCCACAAATGCTTAAATAGACCTGAAAAAATATCTAAATAAAAATAGTTTACAATTAAGAGGGTCACCAACATTCTTTTTTCTCAGTGCCACAGATTCAGGCCCATGGGAAATACTAATGACACTGGCCACTTCAAGAATTTGGGATCTTAAAGAATTTTTGCATAAAAATCTCAAAAAACTAACGGCAGTGTAATTTCTAGCACCTATTCCCATACTTAGGTCAGACTTGAGCTGTAAGACAGCAGCCTCCAGCTCTCCTTTCTTTTGTTGCTCCTCTGTCAGTAGTTCTTGGGTGTTTTGTATAGAACTGCGCAGGGACAGGCAGTTTTGCTTCAAAA
The DNA here is from genome assembly GCF_014108245.1 of Pipistrellus kuhlii. NCBI lineage: Eukaryota > Metazoa > Chordata > Mammalia > Chiroptera > Vespertilionidae > Pipistrellus > Pipistrellus kuhlii. The sequence goes on from NW_023425573.1 coordinate 13,889,126, forward strand.
TTTGTACCTGGAATTGTACAAGAAAAACTCCTTTTCTATAAGGTAAAGATTTCTAATAAACTACCCTCTCGCACGTGGGAGACATCGCGGGAGGAGGAGGGGAGTTCACCTACACGGTACAGGTGACCTCTCCAGAGGCGGTCCTGCAGCCTCGCGGGCCAGTGGCGCTTTCCGTGCACACCGCACGGCAGGCACAGCCACACGTGACTGTCGAGCTCTTGAAATGTGGCCAGAGTGAATGAGAAACTGAATTTTTAATTTTTAAAGAATTTTAACTACTTTAAATTTAAATAGCCACATGTGACTAGTGGCTACCATCCTGGCAGTGCAAGTCGTAGCAATTAAAGGATCACTTACAAATTCCTTTGGAATCCTTTTTTTAAAATTATATTGTGAAGGACAGACATTAAAATAATTAAGTTAAGATAATGGATTACAGCCGAAACCGGTTTGGCTCAGCGGTAGAGCGTCGGTCTGCGGACTGAAAGGTCCCAGGTTCGATTCCGGTCAAGGGCATGTACCTTGGTTGCGGGCACATCCCTGGTAGGGGGTGTGCAAGAGGCAGCTGGTCGATGTTTCTCTCTCATCGATGTTTCTAGCTCTCTATCTCTCTCCCTTCCTCTCTATAAAAAATCAATAAAATATATTTTAAAAAAAGATAATGAATTACATAATCATTAAGTTATTAATTGTTAATTAAATAATGATTAAGTTAAAATAAAATTAGGTTAAAATAAAGATTATATGTTTCAATTATAGGTATTCACTGAACCACCCGGCCAGGGGATGAGTCTGCATTTTTACTAATTGCCTTGGGTGTTTTACAATTGAAAATATTCTAAATTGCAGATAGGTACTCCAAATAACAACTATGATAAAGGCAAATACAGTATATTAAAATAAATAATAAGAATTGAAAACAGACCTGTAAACACATCCCTGATTATTTTACTTATTGGTATTTTTTGCTCTAAGTATTAGCTCAGTTTCATCTTTATTTCCTATCCACATCACATATATATATTATGAGGCCAGGGAAATGCCTTCTAAAATCAAACCCTGGAAGAGAGATTGCATGATGTGGTGGGAAGGATCCTGTCCCAAATAACAAGTTGCAGTTAACAAGCATTCACCTCTCGAAGCCTGAGGCAAACCAATCTCTCTGGTCCTAAGCTCCCTCATTCATCAACTGAGAGTCAGACTGAATGATAGCAATCCTTTCTTATTTTGCACTAAGATATTTAAAATGGTAGTAACATAAAGAAAAGTTAATAATTCAATAAACCTAAAGGAAGTGATCAGACCTATCGGCTCATGGGTAAAATGGTCAGCTTTTCTCTTTCCTAAAGACAAAGAGAGGGAAGATGTCTACCTGCTTGCGTTCCGCCTCCACCGCTGTCCCCATCGCTTGTATTTTGAGCAGCATGGCCGATCCAGAGTTCTCAAGAGAATTCCTCAGGCACTTTTCCTGAGACAGCTGTTTCCGCAGCTACAGAGCAACGGTGCGGTTAGGCAAGACCCAGGGACATCAGAGCAGCTTAACAAAGGCCAGAGTCACCTGGAAAGTTTGCCTGACATGCCATCTCGCCCCCAAATTTTCTTCACTAGCCTATGACTACTCAGAAACTAATGCGTAACCTTCCAAGAAATAAGAGTCAGGTTTGTTGCTCTTGTCCTGAAGTGTAAGTCTGTTTCCCAAATTTCAGGTCAAGACTCATTAACAAGTTGCAAGCAACACTTGGAAAAGGACAAAGAATACAAAGCAGGTATCAGAGCACACAGCAAAGTTAAGAAACGGTAAGTACCGCTTCATAAACGTCTGTGTGCATGCACAGGTGGGCAGTGTCGCAGTGTTAATAGAAACCTTAGAATGGGCTGTGGTGAAAGTTTGAAAAACACTAATATCATACCTTAGGATATGTATTTTCTGTATTTCTTTCTGGCTACATATTTTTAAGTCTAATTTCCCTATATTTTGATTTAATCTATATATTGTTATTCCATAGCATTATAAACATACTTCTGAAGGCTTATTTCAATCCATTTTGAAATTTAAAGGTCTTAACAAATACTGAAGTAACTTAAGTAGTAGATAATACTGACACTCAAGAATTGGGGTCCACTACCTTATTCTCTCAATAAATGACAGTAAAATGAATCAGAGATAAAAGAGTCTCTTCTATCAAGAGGTAAGATTCTTTCCAGCTTAAAATGGGAATTCAATATGCCATTTATTTTATGAACTCATATTAATATTGAGGTTTTTAGGCCACCGTGCATACTGAGTAAGTCTTCTATTTTCAGCTGCAAATTTTTAGACCAACAACTTTTAGCAGCTACCTACTTCCCAATTCCCAATCTGTTATCGCCTCAAACTTAGGCTCAAATGGAGGTTTCACAGTAAAATTAGATGTGCAGGCTGACTAAAAGCTTTTCATTTTAAACACAACTGCAGTTTGAAATGTCTTTGTATGATGGTGCTCACTTACTCTAGTAACAGGCAACCGCATGGATTCTACGGTAACCGTTTCCCTCTGGGCTCTGGTTTTATGGCTGCACTGAGGCAAAAGGAAGTCTTATGCCAAAAGGCAGGCACTTTCAGTTAAATTCCACGGGATGTATTTTTGAACTCTTCCTATTACACAGTCACATATTTCCTTCTTCAAAGGTTTCTGTTCATTCTACTTCCTTGACTTTTCTTATGCAATTCCAATGCCCCCTGTGCCCTCCACCAGCTTTTTATCTTACCTCCTGAACTTTAAGATTCATTTTACGCTTTGTGGTCTTCAGCTCCTCTTCCATAATGGCTGCATTCTTCTAAAAGTAGACAGAGAAAAGGTTCTAAATGATCTGCAATGGCAGGTAGCCACTATCTAGACTTCTTTCAGGCAATCTATAAATGCTATTCTGACACAGTTATAAATGCTTCTTATTGTGAGTCTGAAGCCGTTATGATATTTTATTACTTTGGTTCATAACTTCTATAATTTTTCCTTCCTCCCTACTTGTGCCCGATTTAATAATTAGAGGAGAACCTGGGAACAGATAGAAATTTTTCTTACAGGACATATTCCTACTTTTTTAAGTACCATATTCCTGCTATGCTCAAAGATGACCCATGCTTAGGAGTTCAGGATGAAACAGAGCTTTCACAATGGAGTCTCTTCTATATTATTACTGATAGCACACCTCATTTAAGTTATCCATGTGGATACATTTTAAATGTCAAGAAACCTCACATCAACATCACCTATTTTTAAACATCAGTCTGACGGGTCTATTGCCTCCTCCAGCCAACTCCTACCACGAGTGTGTATTTCCAAGCTCTCGACCCAAACCTTTGTCTCTGAGGCCATCTCCAGAGTGGCAGTTAGCCGCTGCACTTCGTCCTGGGCCTTGTCTTCTTCCTCTTTCACGTCTCTCAGTTGCTGGCGCAAATTCAGCACTTCAAGATGCAACAGCTTCAGGTCCTGGGAGTGTTCCTCCTGTATTGTGTTCAGTCGGTCCTTCAGAAAAGCTACCAGACAGCAGAGAGCAGCGGAAAGCTCAGGGATGAAAAGAACCATCAACCCAGCAAGCACCCACCCAGCACCACACTTCAATGGCTCGCTCCTCTCTACCTGCTTTCTCTGGATTCATATCCCTCTCCGTTTGCAGACAAAAGATGTTCATCCTCAAGGACTGGATGAGGCTTTCCAGGTGGCACATTCGATTTACCAGAAACTCACAGTTCTTCCATAAAATATCCATTTTTCCAGAACAAGTTACTTCACTCTGGATAGCACTAGTGATGTTCTGGTTCTCAGGTGCTTCTAAACACTTTGGGGTTTCAAGCTGGTTTCTGGACAAAGATCCCAATACAACAAAATTATGCGATGCAATGGGTACTACCGGGATGGCAACCAGGGTGTCAATGCACTATTTCTACTAAGAATGCAAACTACACCTAGTTAACAAGCAACTGGTATTCCCTCCAAGTTTAAATATAGAGAGCACTATTAAGTAAAAACTATGTAGGAGGGGCAAAGGTCACTGACTTCTTAATGGCTGCTTATTTCAATATGAACTTTTCATAAACTTTTTGTATGTAAAAAGCAGCGATACACAAAACATGGTAAAGTCTAATTCTGTAATAGTGAACTAAGAATTAAAATTAGTATGGAAACAATATACTTATGTTTTTTAAAAAATATTTCAATAAGGTTAGAATAAACGTTCCTTTTCTGTTCCTACATATTCAACATGTATAAACATTTAATCTTTACTGCTGAAGAGTTCTTTATTCAATGGGTGCTATAATACCAACTAGACTAACTTAGGTCTTTATGAGAGGCACAAGGAAATACAGAGGCACACCTCAGAGATATTGCAGGTTTGGCTCCAGACCTCAACAATAAAGCAAGTATTACAATAAAGTGAGCTGTCATGCTTTTGCGGGGGTGGGACTTGCCTTCAATTTGAAAAAAAAAAAAAAAGCAATATCTAGGAAGTGCAATAAAGTGCAATAAAACAAGGTATGCCTGTGTGTACTTTCAAATAAATCATACCAGTAAATTTGATATTAGCTGTTTTTGCACCAAGATTTCTCAGGCCATTGATAATCCATTATTTAATGGTAATAACTTCTTTAGCAGCACAAGTGGAGGAAAAAAAACACAATTTTTTTGAGTACCTCATTCTAAATTATAAATTTTTAAGACTTAAAACCTCTTTTAATTTACAATAAATCTGGGAAAAGAAAATGACCAAATTAATGGCATGAATCAAGTTCAGATGTCTACCTAACCTAATAAGCCAATGTTTGATTAACAAAATAAGAACCAAACTTTTTTCTAATTACACACAAAAAAAATTACGTTTGTTTTAAATAAAGTGTCAACAGTAAACAGAATATCAAATATCTGTCTAGGGGAATCATGGCAGTAGTTCTCGCAGGATGCAACTGGAAGCTGTTATTTCTTTTGTAAATGCCCATTTCATCTGCCAAAGAGTGCACCCTGTGACTCCTTATTAATAACCAGTGAAGCGAAGTTCTCCAACCCGCAGCGGTCGAGTTCACTTCTCGCTTGTTACCTTTTTGCACCAAAGTCCAACATTATTAGGTCATCCCTCAGAGAACTGGTCTGTTCCTCAACGATCCTCATCCTCTGCTTCAGGACTGTGGCTGTTTCAGAAGCTGTTGCATTGATGTGGGTTGGAGAGACAACTGGTCTGGTTACTGTAGCTTCTATATGCACCTGAGATTAAAGCCACAATGTCAGTGCGGTAGATTCTATTATTGTTTCCACGTACCCGCCGCCCCTTCTTGTGGTGGCACTGCACATCCATCCTGTTGTGTTCAGAGGTGGTCATGTGTCCTGTTTGGGCCAATTAAATGTGGGTGGAGCTTAAAGAGCTAACCTGTCGTTCATCATCTCCCCCCACACCCCTCCCCTTGCATGAGATGGGCAACATCTCAGACAGGGCCTGCTCTGACTGCCAGATTCCACAGGGAATACCGTGTTTACCCGAAAATAAGACATCCTCCGAAAATAAGACCTAGCGCATGGAAAGATAAGACATCCCCTGAAAATAAGACCTAGCGCAACTTTGGGAGAAAAAAATTAATATAAGACACTGTCTTATTTTTGGGGAAACAGGGTAGGACAGTAAGAACAACCTTGACCTCCAGTGCGACTGAGCAATAAGCTGATGCTGTTTTACTAGAGGCCCGGTGCACAAATTTGTGCATGGGTGGGGTCCCTCTGCCTGGCCAGTGACGGGGGCCAATTAGGGCCAATTTGGGCCTGCTCGCCTAGTGGGGGGGGGGGGGGGGGGGGGGGGGGGCAGGGGAAGGCAATGTGCGAGGATGCCCGGCTGCAGGAGATTGTGGAAATACACTGACCACCAGGGGGCAGCTCCTGCATTGAGCATCTGCCCCTGGTGATCAGTGTGCATCATAGCCACTGGTTGACCAGTTATTCTGTCGCTTAGGCTTTTATATATACAGATAGACGATAGATAAGCCAATGAGGCTGTTGAGCAGTTTGTTACTGCATCACAGTCTAGTCGTGGTTGGCAAACTGTGGCTTGCGAGCCACATGTGGCTCTTTGGCCCCCTTGAGTGTGGCTCTTCCACAAAATACCACAGCCTGGGTGAGTCTATTTGGAAGAAGTGGCGTTAGAAGTAGTTTAAGTTTAAAAAAATGTGTCTCTCAAAAGAAATTTCAATTGCTGTCCTGCTGATATTTGGCTCTGTTGACTAATGAGTTTGCCGACCACTGGTCTAGTCTGTCCTCTCTGCTGCTTTCAGACACACATTAGGACCTACGATTTGGCTGACGGAGTTATCCCCTCTCTCATTACCAGACATTTCCACTTAACATGAATAACAGAGCACAGAATGGATTCCAGGGCCGAGACTGACAAATTAGGGACAGGAGTGTGTGGGAGTTCAAGCCGAACCAACAGGAGCTCCTTTTCCATCTTCAAAGCCTAGCGCAGTGCATGGGGCACTGGGTGGGGGTAGGGGCAAACCCATGGGCGCAGGTCCAGGGGAGACAGCTGGGAAGACAGGTCGATTCATAGCACCTGCATGCTAACAAGCAGGTCGAGGCGCCTAACAGGTGACCCAAACCAAACCTCATCAGCACCGCAGTGGCTTTCCCGGGAACCCACAGCCTGCAGCCCAATATAAGGCCGGGGCTGAGGCTTCTCCGGGGCCTCCCTCAGCTACAGCCTGGGCAATGCAAAACCTTCGCTTCCGAACGGCCTCGCCGGCTTCCAAAGCCAAGGCGCCACGAAGCCGCGTCCCGGGGTCCGGAGACCAGCCTGGCCTCGGCCCGCGAGGAGAGGACAGCGGGGTGGGCGGGCGGTGGCGGCCTCTGCGAGCCGCAGACGCGCTCCCGGCTCCCTCGCCAGGGTCCCCGGCCTCACCCCACTGTCCATGGGTCCGCCTGTGGCTCCGTCCCGCCGCAGGAGGGCCAGTTCCCATAGAGCTAGGTCCGTGTTTCAAACCAACCCGCGCCCAGGCGCGATCTGTCCCGTAGACAGGCGCGCCGGCGGCAGGGCATGCCGGGAACTGCAGTCTTCCCGGCCCAGGAGGGCCCTGCGCCCCGGGCGGGATCCAGACCGGCATCCGGCGGCGCGCCCGGGACGCGCAACCCTATGACCCGGATGACGACAGGGCCTGCATTGTGCCCGCACGCGCGGCACGCCGGGATATGTAGTTTCCTCCCGCTCACTTCCCGGAGTCTCCTGGTCCAGTTCATTTGGCTGTTAGGGGTCTGCGTTTGGGTAATTCCCAGCAAACACAAACCCTGCGGCAGGTGAGCGTCCAAGATCAGAAAACGCTTTTCGTGTGGGGAGGACGGAAGTATCAAGCAACTTCTGAATAGAAATGATACATATAGTTTATGAGCAAAAAAAAAATGGGTAAAATTACAGAGTTCACACATTCTTCTCCTTAAAGAAAACACACACACACACACACACACACACACACACGCAAAAAAACCCCACAAAAAACAAAAAAAACAAAAAAACAAAAAACAGGCTCCTTTTCATCCTCGCCTGTGAAGGCCTGACAGGGAGCAAAGCTTATGGAATCTGCTTTCTTGTGTGTCTTCCGTGTAATCCATTTCTTGCCTTTTGAGTGAATAGATATTTCTGAATCTGTAAAAAGGAGCTAAGACACGAAAAAAGTATTGAGAATAAAGCTGCATTCGTTTCTTGGTTCTGCTGTAACTTGGGGATTCACAGTTAACAACACGGCGTGGCGTTTAATTAGCTGAATAGAATATCTGCTACCACCGCCAGGCCGGTCCTTAACGGCGCCCCTGAGCTTGACTTCAGCCTCAGATGAATGCAGTCAGATCCCAGATGAGGCCTCATTGGCTTAGCCAGGGCCTCACTGAATTGACCTGGTTATTCTAGGTCCTCTGCTAGCTGCGCCTCAACGTGAAGGGAGAGAATGCCTATCAAACCACAGCTGTGAGCCCAGCCGGTGACAGAGAGATGAGGCTGCAGGCACTGGTCGGAGGAAGGAACCAAATCAAGCTCTCAGTATGAAAAGTGGGGGGAGTGGTGCAGAGGAGAAATTATTCTCTCAGTGTGTCATTTTCTCTTGTGATCATGACCTCTGATTTATCTGCAGAGATGAGGCCTGTACTCCAAACACTTCAAGGTCAGGAGAGCTGTTACCTTCCCCTTGAATCTCCATATTAAGCAGCAGTCAGGGAGCCATATTGATTAAATATAGCGTCCTTTTCTCTACCATCCATATAAGAACTTAACTCAAGCACTTACAGTGTTAGAGGAAAGAACATTGTCTTCCATACACTAATTCATCAGCTAGAGAGGGCCAGTCTGGATACCCGAGAAGTCATTATATTAAATGTTTGTTTTATTGTTTCAAGTGCCTGATTTTTCTGGATTTCCCTCTTGATTTTCAACTGGTAAATATTTTTATATTGTTGGCCCCATTCAAATAACAGGATCTTTTCACCTGAGTTCCATGTGGCTCACATGCTTTTTCAGTATGATACCATACAAACCTCTGGCTGGTTTTCCAAGCACCCTTCCTAGTGAGTCCTTCATAGAACTGCTAAAATGGTCTTTAAAAAAGTAAATCTGACTTTCGGTCCCTCGCTTAAAGAAACATTTAAAGGGCCCCCCTTTGAACTAGTAGTTTTCCATAGATCAGGATGAAGCCCACACTGCTCATGGCTTCAGCCTAATTCACCAGCCTCATCAGCACCTGGTCCCCCAGGGGAACCTGGAATTCAAGCCTCCTGTAAGCCTTTGTGCTTGCAGACTCTGTGCCAGCTGCCAGGCTTGCCCTCCCTTTTGCCAGTCTGGTGAACTCAACAGAAATGGTACCTCTTCTGTGAGGCCATTCTGTTCCCTCCCAAAGTACTGACTTATTGCACTGCCTTATAATTGTCAGTGTGTCTTATCTCCCCTTAATTAGACAGTAGGCTATTTGAGGACAGAAGTTTTGTTATTTTTATTTTGATCTTTTAATTGTCAATGCCAAATACGACGTCTGGCACACAGTAGATGCTTGGTAAGTCCTTGTTACAGAACGAATTAGTGAATACATTTTGAACACTTCTACGGGAGAAGCTGCGTCCCATTCCCTTCACTATTTACATATTCAGCCTGTAGGCCCAGAAAAGGCACGTGCTTTCTTGGCAATGATCTGACATTGCAGATACACCAATGACTGCAGAGTTAACCTACAACCATCTCCCCTCAGAGTTAAAAAAGTACTCAGTGGATAAAGAAGCGCAAACACACAAAATTTAGTTTCCGTATCTGTGGGTACAATGAGACATGAGAATGGCAAATTCACTAACCGGTTTCTCACCTTATGTGGACAGTCCAGACCTTTGTTCAGTATTAGGTCTGGGTGTGAAGATTAGAATTTGGAGGAGTCTCTTGGTTTTTGTAAGCTGGTGAATTGGCCCAGGGCTGGGAAGATACACTTGCCTGCTAGTTGAATTGGTTGTTAGTAATAATCCTATACAATAAAGAGCTAATATGCTAATTAGACCGGACGGCAGAACAACCTTCTGGAACGGCCAGTGGGCAGGGCCATGGAGCAGCAAGGGCTGAGCCCCTCACACGAATTTCGTGCATTGGGCCTCTAGTGCTTCTTATAAGATCTCTGGCAGTAGGTACACCAATAAAACTTGGTGAAATAAGATGCTACTGACCAAATAAGAATAAGGTCAAAGTTCTGATGATATCGCTGCAGCTTCATTTTACATTCCTTAAGATTATTCTTTTGGTCTTAATAGGATAATACATGATCAGGATGAGTGTTCTCTTTAAATTGCCTCACACAGTTCAGCTCTCTGATATTTCTGATTGAGTAGTAATAACAGTGTATGTCTTTTTTTTGAATCTGTGTGATCTATTGCCTCACTTGATCCCAGCTGTAACCTGAAGATATAGTACTTATATTCCCATTTTACCACTGAGACCACTGAGATTTGGAGAAGTTAAGTAATTTGCCTAGAGCTGTACAGCCAGTAAGTGACAGAATTATTATTTGGACTTGAGTCTCTATCTCTTCAGTGAAACCAAAAGCTAGTTCTTCGAATAACATTGATGAGCTGTTGAGCAAGCTGGCCAAGAAAAAAAGCGAGAAGACAAAAATTACAGAGATTAAGAGGATAATGAGGAAAGACTACAAACAACTCTATGTACGTAGATTGCCAACTTAGATAAATTATTGTGAGACACAAACTAATTAAACTCACTAAAAAAATAATAACCCAGTAGTCCTATATGTATTTTCTGATTTCAATTTTATTGGTTTTTCTCCCTCCTTATGTTTATTATGTAAACCAGAGCACTCTTGAGAGCAAAAGGGGGCCAAGACAAAAGCACAAACTGGAAATGTTGCAGGAACTCCAGGGCATATGGCCATCCTTCCTACAGGATATGTGGAATGGGAAAAATCATGTTTGTCTCTTAAAACCACATAAAGAAACATGCACACCGAGGCTGGTTTGGCTCAGTGGATGGAGCGTCAATCTGCAACTGAAAGGTCCCAGGTTCAATTCCGGTCAGGGGCATGTACATTGGTTGCGGGCACATCCCCAGTGGGGAGTGTGCAGGAGGCAGCTGGTCGATGTTTCTCTCTCATCGACGTTTCTAGCTCTCTATCTCTCTTCCTTCCTCTCTGTGGAAAATCAATAAAATATATTTTTTAAAAAAGAAACATGCACATAATATATATCTTTTAAAAAATATATTTTATTAATTTTTAAAAAATATTTTTTATTGATTTTTTACAGAGAGGAAGGGAGAGAGATAGAGAGCCAGAAACGTCGATGAGAAAGAAACATCGACCAGCCACCTCCTACACATCCCCTATTGGGGATGTGCCCACAGTCAACGCACATGCCCTTGACTGGAATCGAACCCGGGACCTTTCAGTCCGCAGGCCAACGCTCTATCCACTGAGCCAAACCGGTTTCTGCAAAAAAATATATTTTATTAATTTTTTACAGAGAGGAAGGGAGAGGGATGGAGTTAGAAACATTGATGAGAGAGAAACATCGATCAGCTGCCTCCTGCACACCTCCTAGTGGGGATGTGCCTGAAACCAAGGTACATGCCCTTGACTGGAATCGAACCTGGGACCCTTGAGTCCGCAGGTCGACACTCTATCCACTGAGCCAAACCAATCAGGGCCATAATAGGTATCTTAAAGAAGGTTACATTAAATGTAAGTGATGCATTCAGGTAAGGATTCTGAATTATCGATAATAATATTCCTCCTTGTTATAGTAATAAAGTATGAACCCAGACCTTCAACACACAAGGCTCAGAGATAAGCTACAGGTGAACCGTACAACAAGAATGGATCTCCAAAATGCAGGAAATTTCAGGAGTGTGAAAAAAGTGGAAATTAAAATAACATTTCACCCAGACATTGAGTGCTAAACAATTAAATCTTCTTTCTCAGGATCTGTTCCTTTATTGCTATCGTTCTATGATTTCTTTATAGATATTTCTTAATTATATTTGGGCACAGATGGTACCTTGTTACAATTGTGGTAGCCCCCTATAGAATATAAATATATATTCTCAGAAACACACACACATATATATATAACCCTGGTGGTCAGCACGTATATATGTGTGTGTGTGTGAGTGTGTGTATTCCACTAAAAACATTCAAATTGAGGTTAAGGGATCACTTGGATATCTTGGTGAAACAATTATTAGATGGAAAAAGACTGAATCTTCATGAAACATTATTTGATAAGATTATATTACAAAATAGAATCATTTCTCTTCTGGCCATCAACAAATAGAAAAATCCACATGCATGTTGCTTTCTTCAGTGTTTCCCCATTAGTAATCAATACAGAAGGCCCACGAAGTAATACATCCATTTACACACATTGACAGTAAAAATCAAGCTTCTACATTAGCTCTAAAGCACACATTGTCCCCTGAAACCTTTGACAGCTTGGCTGGTTTCATTTTTATCCTCGTATACTCTCTTCCTGGAAAGCATCCTGGCTTCTTAAAATAGGTATTCATGGAAAACATTCTCTCGAGCTATAGTGTTACCAAGAGTAATTTTCTTTACTTGCATAAACTGAACAGCTTAATAAAATAAAAAGACTACTGTTTAATCCTATATAATAAAAGGCTAGTATGCAAATTGTCCCCTCAGGAGTTCAACCGAGAGTTCAATTGCTTGCTATGATATGCGCTGACCACCGGGGTTATAAATAAGGGAAGTACATGAATGTTACCAGTACATTTAATAGATTACCATAATATATCTGGTTTAGTTCTTTAAATTTAGAAGAACATTATATATTGTGTAAGTTAAGGAGTTGTATAAATTAGATAGCAATGTCAGTTTTGTGATGTTACAGCAAATGACCAAAAGCTTTGAAAAAGAACAGGTACTGGTGATTTCTAAGAAGTAGGAAATTTGTTTTGGGATAAAGAAAATGTTCTAAAAGTGGTTGTGGTGATGGATGCACATATACTATGCATATGTGAAATAAAATAGAATTACACACATTCAATGTGTGAATTATATGGTATTTATTTAGCCATGTCTTATTCTTCTTCCCTCACTTCCTTCCTTCCTTCCTTCCTTCCTTCCTTCCTTCCTTCCTTCCTTCCTTCCTTCCTTCCTTCTTTTCTCCTTCCTTCCTTCTTTCCTTCCTCCTTCCCTTTGTCCCTCCCTCCTCTCCTTCCCTCCCTCTCTTCCTTTCTTCCTTCCTTGTTAATCTTATATGAGGATATTCTTTCCATTGCTTTTCAGAGAGTGGAAAGGAGAGAGGAGGGGAGGAGAGACAGAGCAGAGAAACATCTATGTGAGTGAGAAACTTTGATTGGTTGCCTTCCACACGTGTCCTGACAGGGGCCCAGGGATCAAACCTGTAACTCAGGCACATACATGCCCTTGAATGGAATTGAACCTATGACCCTTAGGTGTGTGAGCTGAGCCACAATGGCCGAAGTGCCAACTCTTGGTCTTTAACCTTGCCCATACCCCTCTGTAAAGTTCCTTCATTACCCTTGCTCTCATTACCCTTTTGAGTATGTCATCAGCTTCTTGCTGGGATCCTAACCATATTAGGATTGAACCATCGTATATCTTGCATCTGGATATATACACATAGAGAAAAATGTTACCAAACCACAGAAATAATATCATTTCCATCCTTTTTTACATTGGAAATGATATGCACCAACTTCAGGTAGTGGTTATTTTTATAGAAGGAAAAGAAGGGAGAAAGTGAGAATTGGGTTTATTTACCCTGTTTTCCCGAAAATAAGACAGTGTCTTATATTAATTTTTGCTCCCAAAGATGCATTAGGTCTTATTTTCAGGGGATGTCTTATTTTTCCATGAAGAAGAATATGGTACACATTTATTGTTAAATGAAAATAAAGGAAATTTATTAGCTGTATACGGTACGGTAGTATGGTAGTAGTCAACACGAACCAGACAAACTGTGAATCCTACAGTATCAAAAATTTACTCATTTATTCAATGACAATCATGTCATCATCTTCAGGAGGTCAAGGAAAGAGGAATGCTCGTCTTCGTGGCGGGGGTTCTCCTTAGTGACGCTTCTGCACGTCGTTCACACAAAGTCCCTCTGGCGTGGCAACTGTTGCCAGGTAGGACCGAGCTTCCTGCGGAGTTCATGAGATCAGAGCTGCTTTTAATCAACAAGCCAGAGGAGCCGTATGCAGGCTGGTAGGCTGAGTACACAATGCCTGTCCCCACTAGTCAACATGGAGACAAAAGAAACGGAACCGAAGTGGCATTGGGACACATCTTTGTGCACCTGCAAGGCTGTGGGGAACGCTGGCCTTGGCGTAGGGGCCGTGGGTGCCATTAGGCGGCCTTGGGTTTGGGTTTAGGATCCTCCTCCAGTCGAGGGAACTCTCCCCAGAAGTAGCCCAGTCTAAGAAATTGTTTCTAAGCATGCTTGTGAATGGGATTAGGGCGTTACCATGATGCTTCCCCTGGAAGACATCCGGAGAGCACGGATGTGAGGCTGGACACGATTATTTCAGGTGACGTCGTGCTAGAAGCTTTCGTGCTGACAATGAGCCACCCCACTGGAGAAGCATGGTTGCTGGTGGTTGGTCAGTAGATCCACAGTGTTGTCCAAAAAAAGGGCAGCTATAGTTCTACAAGTGGTGCTGATAATTAAAAAAATTTTTTTTTTTTTTAGATTGAAGTATAATACAAATACAAATTGTGCACCCTTATTCTAAATGTACTAGAGGCCCAGTGCATGGATTTGTGCACTGGTGGGGGGCGTGGCCTGCGGGGATAGGCCTGTGGACCCGCCCTCTGAGTGGCTGTTGAATGAGGAAATTAGCCTGAGCTGACATTTTGGGGTAATGTCTTGCGTAGAGACATGTTTTGTGTCCTGGAGGAACCTGGTGGAGAGCTTTGCACCCCAAAGCCACTCGGTGAATGTCCTTGCTGTGTGATGCCAGGTCTGTGACACCATCGGGGAACTTCAGGGCAGCCGTGCTCCAGGATCCTCGGCCAGCAGGACAGCCTCCCTCGCAGGGGGGTTCACAGTGACACCCCCTCTTGCTATCTGCTTATGCCTGCTCTTCGCATTCTTTCCAGAACACACTGTAGAGGGCCTGCAACAGCTGGTGGGGTCAGGTCAGAGTCTGGGTTGCCTCAGGTATTTGATAAGTTCAGAGACTCAGCCTCACCCGGTGCCTGCTAGCGGCTGCTCCCACAGTGGGAGCAGCTGCTCATCCTGGTTAGCCAAGCGGTGCTCCCACTGTGGGAGTGCACTGCCCACCAGGGGGGCAGCTCCTGCATTGAGCATTTGCCCCCTTGTGGTCAGTGCATGTCATAGTGACTGGTCAACTGGTCCTTTGGCTGTTCCACTGTTCAGTCGCTGGGCTTTTATATATATATATATATATATATATATATATATATATATATATATATAAGCTCACTTGATAAATTTTTACACACTAATCCACTTGTGAAACTAGCACCCAGATTAATGAAGAGAGCACAGTTTCTCAGCATCCCTCCTTGTGGCTCTCTTCCAGTCATAACTCCCACCCCAAGGTAACCACTGTCCCAACTAATAAATGGAATAAATGGAATTGATCAGCTTTCCTTGTTTTGTACTTCTATAACTAGAAACATACAACCTATGCTCTTTTGTATCTGTTTTCTTCCACTCAACTTTACACTTGTGAGATTCCCTCATTTTGTTATTTAGTTTCAACTTGTTCATTCCCATCATTTTATAGTATTCCCTGCGAGTACTACTTGTTTTTGTTGTTCATGTAGGCATTTACTTAAAGTGTATAAGAGCAATTCATTATGTCTGAATAAATTCACGTGAAAACCCTTAAAGATATCCAGTCCTCTGGTTCTAGCTCTGTTTCCAAGGATGCAAACCTCTGAGCTGTAATTTGAGACTCTAAATGGTATTATCTGCGAGGAGGACGAACTCTGAGCTGATGGCCTAGCAGTTACTGATGCTAGAGTTTTCTTTCTGCAAGGTAATCAACGGGAGTCTGGAAATATAACTCAGTGTCTTGTGAGTTTGCTTGGCATGAATGAATTCCCGAAGGCTGTGTCACCTCCAGGTGAATGAATAAAATCGGAACAAGCTGAGCCTCTAAAACGAAGAGGTAAACTCTCAATGAATCGAGGTTTGAAATGACCTAATGGAAATTGATCTGAGTTCTATGGACCTGGACTCTATTGATCTGGATCTGTAAAGACTTTTTAAATGTGCTTCTGACTGTGTCCAAATCTGTCATTTCTCAAAGAAGGCCAGTGAGCAGCTCAGGAGTAGCAGAAGGCGCACAGTGGCAGTGCAAAACAGAATGTCAAGAAGGTATGGGCAGAGTTAAGAAAATGAATGGGGACTGTTGAGGCATCCAGAGCCCAACCACAGTCAGAAGTCGTTACTATCCACAGAAACAAAGGGACAAGGGGAGGCATTGGTGTCCTGGAATCCAGTGAGGCCTGGAGGAGGGGAGGGGGACTGCCTGTAACTGCATCACCAAGGCACAGAGGGGGCTGAGAGCAAACACTCCAACCTCTTTCTTCACCCCCGTCCCCCCCAAACTTCCATCCCCCTCCCCACTGCCAACCTTCTCCCAGAAAGTCTGTGCAGAGCACATGGATTGTTCTCCCAGGATGCAACACAGGGCAGAGTCCTGAGGAACATGGTCCCCCAGAGGAGGTGGGTCGGGACATGGAGAAAACGGCTATAAAATGACAAGCTGTCTGCAGTATAGCCTTGGACAACAGACAAGGGGCAAGCCTACCATTGAAAGGTGCACCATGTTAACCTCTCCATGTATTTTTTCTAGGAATTCGCTCTTGCTTTTATTTATTTAAAATATATTTTATTGATTTTTTTTTTTTTTACAAAGAGGGAGGGAGAGGGATAGAGAGTTAGAAACATCTTTTTTTTTTAATATATATTTTATTGATTTTTTTTTTTTACAGAGAGGAAGAGAGAAGGATAGAGAGTTAGAAACATCGATGAGAGAGAATCATTGATCAGCTGCCTCCTTCACACTCTCTACTGGGGATGTGCCTGCAACCAAGGTACATGCCCTTGACCAGAATTGAACCTGGGACCTTTCAGTCCCCAGGCCGAAGCTCTATCCACTGAGCCAAACTGGTCAGAGCCGCTCTTGCTTTTAATTTCATAATATATTTCTGTCCTTCTGTCTAATTGTAAGTCTTCTTAGGTTAATGGTGAGTCACCTGTTGCCTCTTTGTGACTGTGAATTAAGACACATCCTGGACTCCTCGGCACAGGGTTCAGTAAGGATACAGCTTCCGGGAACGGTGTCTTTTCTGTGGCTCAAGCACTGGCATCCCCCACAGTCTTCTCCCCACACAGAGCCCTGTTTCGGTGGGAATTTTGAGCCAAGCAAAAATGCGGGGTTTATCTATTTGGTCATCAATGAGAAAAATATGCCAAGTATAGAGTATAGTTAGGAGTTTGAAAATGTTCATTATATAACCAAAATATCATCCTCTCCCGGGATCCTTTTTTGTATCTTTAAGCTTATTTTGGCTTCTGCTTTCAAGAGAGTCTGAAGAGATATATTCACTCAGCAAGCAATTTGGGGCTCTTCTGATGTGAATATTATTGAAAACGTTATGAGTGGTATTATGAAAGGTGCTGAAAAGATGAAAACAATCAGAAAACAGGAAACTGACGAGGCAACCATTGAAACAAATACAAAGGCGCTCTAAGCTAGCAAATGATTTGAGTGGGAGATTAATTTTCGGTATCTGAAGGACAGCTTTATAAAAACTAATGTAAGAGCTATTTTAACCAAAGAGACAACGCACCACACTGGGGAAAATACTGAATGAGGAGCCAGAGGCCTGGTGCTAGTCCTGGCAAATGACGCAGTCTTTCTGTGATTTAGTTTCTTACCCATTAAGTTGGGATAACAATGGAGTTAATTTTTTCCAAATGATATAGTATATGTTGGAGGTATTTTAGAAGTTAACTATCCTTTGCTAATAATGCAATTGCAATATTTAATTTTATTTAAAAAAATAAATTATATATATTTTATTGATTTTTTTTTTTACAGAGAGGAAGAGAGAGGGATAGTTAGAAAGATCGATGAGAGAGAATCATCGATCAGCTGCCTCTTGCACACCCCCTTCTAGGGATGTGCCCGCAACCAAGGTAAATGCCCTTGATCGGAATCAAACCCGGGACCGACTTTTCAGTCCCCAGGCTGACGCTCTATCCACTGAGCCAAACCAGTCTCGGCGCAATTGCAGTATTTTAAAGTTGCCTTCCGATTTAGTTTCCCTCTTTAGTAGGCTAACTCCCCCCCACGCCCCGTCCCCCCCACCCCCCCTCCCCCAATCCTGGCTTAGCAATGAGGCTAGGTTTGGGAAGGAGCACCTTTGGGCCAAAGGAAGTTCCAGGGAGACAGGAAGGGGAAGTAAGAGCAACACATCTGTCCCAGTTTCGGCGGGTCACGGGAGAAGGCAGACAGATGTGAGCCTCCAGAGAAATGTCCTCTCCAGCTTTGGTCCCAAGCTGGGGAGGGTACGTTAGGTCAGGGTTTCTTGTTTCAATTTATTTTACTTATTTATTTTTATTGTGGTAAAAGATATAACATTTACTTAAAATCATTTTAAGTATACAGCCATGTGGTGTTAAAAATATTCACACTGTTGTGCAACCAGCACCCCCATCTGTCCCTGTAACCCTTTCATCTTGTAAAGTTAAAACAATATCTTCCCCAGCCCTAGCTGGCTTGGCTCAGTGGATAGAGCATCAGCCTGCGGACTGAAGGGTTCTGGGTTCTATTCCAGTCAAGGGCACGAGCTTGGGTTGCGGGCTTGATTCCCAGTAGGGGGTGTGCAGGAGGCAGCTGAGCAAAGATTCTCTCTCATCATTGATGTTTCTATCTCTCCCTCCTTTCTCCCTTCCTCTCTAAAATCAATAAAAATATATTAAGCAAACAAACAATATCTCCTGATTCCCCCCTTCACCCAGGCCCTGGTAACCACCATTGTACTTCCTGTCTTTATGATTTTGTCTACCTCATGTTAAGTGGAATCATGAAATATTTGTGTGTGTGTGTGTGTGTTTGTGACTGGCTTATTTTACTTAGTGTAATGTCAACCATATTGCATATTGCAGAATTTCCTTTCCTTTCAAGGCTGAATAATATTCCACTGTCTGGATATTCCACATTTTACTCATGTATTCATCCGTCCATGGGCATGTGGATTGCTTCCACGTTTTAGTTATCGTGAACAATACTGCTCTGAAGGCAGGTACAGATATTCCTTGAGACCTCACTTTCAGTTCTTTTTGTTATAATCCAGAAGTGGAATTGCTGGATTGTGTGGTAATTCTATGTTTAAGTTTTTGAACCGCCATACTGTTTTCCACAGCAGCTGTACCATTTTACATTCCCACCAACAGTGCACAAGTGTTCCAATTTCTACTCATTCTCACCAACACTTGGTTAACAGTAGCCATCCTAATGGGTGTGGTGCAGTATCTCATTTCAGTTTTGATTTGCATTAGTGTTGTTGAGCATATTCTCATGTGCTTATTGGCTAGTCAAATATATTTTTGAAGAAATGTTTATTTAGGTCCTTTGCCCTTTTTTGAATTCAGTTTTTTTTTTTTTTTTTTTTTTTTTTAAATTCAGTCTTTTGGGAGTTCTCTCAATATTCTGTCAGCCTGGGCACTGAATGGTCCTGGGTTTGATTCTGATCAAGGGCATGCACCTTGGTTGCAGATTCCCTGGCCCTGGTCGGGGTGCGTGCAGGAAGCAACCAACCCATGTATCTCTCACACATCAATATTTCTCTCTGTCTCTCCCTCTCCCTTCCACTCTCCCTAAAAATCAATGAGAAAGTATCCTCAGGTGAGATGGGGCAGATGCTCTATCCACTGAGCCAAATCGGCTAGGGCTGGAATTGCTTTTTTTTTTTTTAAATATATATTTTATTGATTTTTTAACAGAGAGGAAAGGAGAGAGATAGAGAGCTAGAAACGTTGATGAGAGAGAAACATCAACCAGCCGCCTCCTGCACACCCCCCACCAGGGATGTGCCTGCAACCAACGTACATGCCCTTGACCGGAATCGAACCCGGGACCTTTCAGACCGCAGACCGATGCTCTACCACTGAGCCAAACCGGTTTCAGCTGGAATTGCTTTTAAGGTGAAAAAACAACAACAACACAATAACAAACAACCCCCCAAAAACCCTAAGGGCAGCAATAATGATCCATTTTAGCTCTATTTATTTTTATCCTATTTTTTGTTTGTTTCAAGCTCAATTGTAACAGTGGTTAATTAATACAGGAGGTTGACGGCCTAACCAGTTTGGCTCAGTGGATAGAGCGTCGGCCTGCAGACTTAAGGGTCTCAGGTTCGATTCCGGTCAAGGGCATGTACCATGATTGCGGGCACGTCCCCAGTAGGGGGTGTGCAGGAGGCAGCTGATCGATGTTTCTCTCCCATCGATGTTTCTAACTCTATCCTTCTCCCTTCCTCTCTGTAAAAAATATCAATAAAATATACTTGAAAAAAAAATACAGGAGGTTGAGGATAGTAGGTGTGGGGTTGCTCGGTGGAGTGAGTTGTAGAAGGAGAACATGTTTGTACGGGCGTTTTTTGAGTGTGGTGGGTGTGTGGTGTTCATGAGTGCCATGGAGGCACCTGCCAATGATGCTTGGGCTGGACAGAGCCAGGGGAATAAAGGGGCCGGGCTTTCTGTTACATGTGACAGGACACAGCTGAACTGGCCGGAGGAAATAGAGAAGGGGGGTTGATCGGCTTCAGGGGTAGGAGTTCATTCAGTCCCATTTGCCTTCCAAGACTCAAAAGACACCTTCTCTTCCTCAGCTTCCCTTCCTTTAAGGTTGGCCTCATCCACAGGCAGTGGTGGTAGTTGTTAGACCTGGTTTGTATCCTTCAAGTTCGTGGTCCACAGAGCCAAATGTCAACAGGACGACGATTGACATTTCTTTTGAGAGCCCCATTTTTTAAACTTAAACTTCTTCTGATGCCACTTCTTCAACATAGACTCGCCCAGGCCGTGGTATTTTGTGGAAGGGCCACACTCAAGAGGCCAAAGAGCCGCATGGGGCTCTCGAACCGCAGTTTGCTGACCACGGGTCTAGAAGACATCTGCATTTAAACTCGGATTTGCAGCATAACACTCCAAGAGGTCTTCAGGCTGATAACTCACTACAGTAAAGAGCCGCATGTGGCTCGCGGTTTGCCGGCCACCGTCCTAGTTTAAAGGGCTTCTTTTTCTGAATGGATTCAGCCAAGCTCCAGATTGAGTTGCTGGACCAATATTCCCATCCGGTGGCCAGTCACTGTGGTTGGTCTGTAATAGGATGACCAGCTGGGTCGGAGATGGGAGGTGGCAGGTGTTGGCATCCTGGTACCAAGAAGACTCCTGCGCCAGGGGGAAGGGCAGTGTCTCTCCCCTTAGTTACCAGAGAAGGGGAAGAGATGAATACCGACAGCACATATTTTGAAAAAGCCAAATTAAGGGATATCTACTATCTTTTTTCTTTGTGGGGGAGATATTTTGGGACCCCTCCATATAGGTACAGTTGTTAAACTGTAAAATCCAGTAAATCTTTCCCATACCTGGGTAGATACCACGCATAGGGGGCAATGTCCCCACATTTCAGCGTTTTTACTCTTTCCCCAAGCGGGGCTGAGCCCACGGAGATGCTGCAGAAGCAGCAGAGAGAAGGCCGAAAACATTAGGGCCGCACATGCTTACATGCTAGTGCCCTCTTTAGGCAACGCGGCTCAGCGCGCTCCCAATAATCCATTTTTAATCGTGACCACACCCCGCGTAGGTGACGGGAGGAGTGTTGCGGTCCGGCCCTCGCAGTTGGGGAAACCGAGGCATGACACCCCTCCATTCGGCTTTTCCGCGGGATCCAGGAAGGGTGTGGGTGCACGACCTGGGAGGGCCCCCTCCCTGCTCCGCGTCGCCGTTGGCAGTCCGGCCCCCCGCGCCGCCAGGGAGCAGGGGAACCTTCGCAGCCTCGGATCCGCCCGCGCCCGCCCGCTCACCTTCCCGGGAAGGTCCCGCCGGCCAAGGTCTGTCTGTCCCTCCCGTCCTCCACCCCCCACCCCCGTCTCCTCCCGGGTCCCCGACGTGCCCGAGGCCCCCGCCCCGCGCCCCGCAGGGCGGTGCGGGCAGAGGCTGCGCTGGCAGCCGGCGGGAGGGGCGCGGGCGCTCCCGGATGGAGCGGCCGGCCCTTCGCCCTCCAGGGGCCGGGGCGCCGCGGGTGGGGGCGGCGGCGGGCCCGCGGGCGGGGAAGGTGGCGGCGGGCGGGAGGCCGGGGAAGGTGATGGCCGGCCGGAGGCCGGGGAAGGTGGCGGGGAGCCGCCAGAGGGGCCGGGCGGGCCGCGCACGGAGAGCTCGCGGGCGGCGCTGCGGGCTGATCGGGGACACGCCGCGCCGGGCCCGGCCGCCGAGCTGCGCCCGGACCCGGCGCCTCGGAGCGCGGGCGGGAGCCATGGCTCCGCGCGTCCCCGCCGCCGCCGCCGCCGCTGCTGACTCGGCACAATCCGCGGGGCGCGCGGGGGGCGCGGCGTAGCCGGCGGGCGGCGGCGCGGAGCGGCCCGGGAGCTGCCGGAGGGAGCGCGCCGGGTCCGTGGGTGCCGAGGACGATGCCAGCACAAAGGCGGGCGCAGCCCCAGCCCGCGGCGGGGGGCGGCGGGGATGGCCGCTGAGGGCGCGCCCCGCTCGCGCCGCGCCTCCTCCGGCCGCCGTGGGTCCCGGGGCGGAGACGGCGGCGCAGCCCGGACCTGCATGCGACGCGCAGCGACGCCGCGGCCGCCAGCCTCCCCGCGGCGCGCGCCCCGGCGGAGAGCAGCTCCCGGGCGCGGGTCCCGACCTCCAGGACTGCGGGGCTTCCCCGGGCGCGGGCCCCGCACCCGTCCCCGCACCCGTCCCTGTCCGCTGAGCCCGGTGAGTGCGCGCCCGGCCGGGCCCTCCGCCGCAGGCACGGGACCGCGGGGGCGGCTTTGTTTTCCTTCGGGCTCCGCCGCGGTCATTCATTTGACACCCGGCCTCCCGCTGCCCGGCGCGCGGGTGGGCGTCCGGACGCGCGTCCGGGCTGGTCTCCCCGGGCGCGCACTTCGGGACCGGGAGCACCGCGAGGGGAGCATCGCTGGGGAGCATCGCTGGGGGAGCACCACTGGGGGAGCATCGCGGGGGGAGCGCCGCGGGGGGGGGGAAGCATTGTTGGGGCAGCGGAGGCTGCGCTTCCTTTGGGCCGGGACTTGCCGGAGCTGCCCGGCCGGGTCGGGCCTGGAGGAGCCGGGCTGTAGCTGAGGACGTAGGCGCCCTCGAGGCCGAGCGGCTGCAGAGGCGGGCTCCCCGCGCCCGGCCCCTTTGCTGGCGGAGCTCCAGTGTTTTGCGAGGCGATCACTCTGAGTTTTAGGGACACATTTCTTTCCTTCCGAGGGGGACGTCCGTGGGGACCCTGCAGGGGCTCCCAGCGGTACAGGGATCCATAGATCTTGAACTTGGAGGAAGCTCGCAGAGTCTGTGGTCGTCCAGGAGACAGGTGGGCAGCAGGCAAACTTGCCCGAGGCGTTAGCCCGTTGGTATGTTTGTGCTTCCACGGCCCCTGGAGCCCAGCAAACTTGGAACGCGCCTGGCACCCTTTCCTTTGTCGGAGGGTGGCGTTTGTCTCTTGTTGAGTAGTTTCCTGTGCGTGGTCATTTAGAAAAAGATGGTAAGGTAACTAGTAGAGTCCTCTCTCAGATCTGGTGAAATTTCATATACTCACTGGTTTGTCTGACAAGTAGGATTTTATTTTATTTTAAAAAAAATATTTTTTTATTGATTTCAGAGAGGAAGGGAGAGGGAGAGAGAGAAACATCAGTGATGAGAGAGAATCGTTGATGGGCTGCCTCCTGCAGGCCACACTGGGGAATCGAGCCCACCACCTGGGCATATACCCTGAGGGGAATGGAACCGTGACCTCCTGGTTCATAGGTCAAGGCTCAACCACTGAGCTACCCTGGCCAGGCACGTATGACTTTCTTTTTACTGTTTCTCCTTTTTCCTTTGCCTAGAGAGAGCTCCCTCCCCCCTCACAGATGGCTGTGTGTTCTGAGAGATTATCCATGACCTGTAGACAGAGGAGGGCCAGTTGTCGGGCTCATCTTTGTCCTTATTGAAGCGAGAGGCCTCCTTTGCACCAGGCTGTCATTCACGGTGTGACAGTCTGGAGGTGGCTAATCTGTTTGGTCATCGGTGGATTCCTGTAGGGATTGTTTATATAGTGAGGGAGGCAGATGGCCTCCCTCCCACGGGGAGCCCAGCAGAAAGGGTCATTGTGTTCCAGCCACGTTAGCCACCTCCCTGAGGGGAGCTGGAGTGGGGGGGGGGGGGTAGAGGGTGGGGAAGTCATCCTCTTGATCTTTCCAGGGAGACCAGCAGTCTAACCAGCTCAATTCTCCTTTCTCTGTACATTTAAAAAGTCATCATGAAGCTGTTTGTTTGGGTTATTGCCTTGGCACACTTTGGTCTCACTTGTGGTTATGTGAAGCAGTTTGAACAGTTATACGAACAAAAAAAAAAATGTCTTTGAATTGAATACGATGGCACCCCTCAGGGGGGAAAACAGAGCGTTCCTGAGCTCTTGTTCATTTCACAAATGGCTCCTTTGGACGCATGGTGTCTGCTAGGGAAAGGGCTTCCGTGCAACTGCATTCATTCCCTTTAGTTCTAAAGGCGTTTCTTCCACCATCGCCAGGACAGGTGGATCCCAGCTCTCAGGATTTGCTTCCCCCACCCCCACCCCCCCAGCTATGGGCCACTTTACCATGGCTTCCATCACAGCACTGAGCAGGCTTTGGCCAGGACGCTGTGTGAAGGGCTGTGGAGTCTGTGAAGAAGCCAGCACCGGCGATGAGCCAGCCGGGCGTTCCTGCTCCTACCATCGTTGTGCATTGTTTACGTGCCGCACGTCACAGCTCAGCCACACACGTGGCCTTCCCTCTGTGCTGTGAAGGGAGAGCTTCCAGCCACAGGACACAGTTTAATGAGGAGTGGGAGCGATGCGGGACCCTGCTGGACAGGAAGTGGAGCTCCAGACCTCGGGCTTGCTGTGGACCCGGTCCACGCCCCAGTGTGCTGCCGCCTGCGTCCGTGGGAGAACACGGAACCAGTTCGGCATGGTGTGTTGGGTAGGGAGTTGCCAGCACCGTGGTGGAAAGAGATCTGGCATGCACGAGAGAGGACTGCGTTTGCATTTCGGTTGACCCGACGGAGGCAGGGGCTGCCTGCGTGTGGGCACACAGGATGTCTCTGGTGGGAGGGTGTGAGCGAGGGGTCGGAAGGGTGACCGGACCTCCTGGTTTGCCTGCAACAGCCCCCGCTTATTACTGTTGGCCTCGCGTATCAAACTGTCCCCTTTCCTACGTCAGAGCGTCCTGGTTTGGGTGATAAGTCATGTTAAGGAATCTTGACTGTTTACCACCCTCTCCTGACCTCACATTTTGAGTCTTGCTTTATTGCGGCCTCTTACTGTTCAATGCAAAAATAAGAAAGGTAAAAACAAACAAATAATATATGCATATCAGAAAAAAAACAAACAAAAACCCAAAGAAGATAGAAAAGGAAGGTAAATGGATCTCTTGTCTCACACACACACACACACACGCACGCACACACACACACACACATATATGAAATAAAGTAGTTGCATCCTTCAGTTGTTAGAGTGGTTTTGTCAGCTCAGCAAAACCTGTCTGTAGGCCTGCCGGGCGCGTGGCTCCGCAGGAGTAAAGGTTTCAGGACGGAGTGTTGGGTCCAGGTTCTGGAGATTTACTGGGAGTTCAGAGCACAGGTGTTGTTGCGAGGACTCGACTCCCAGGTTCCAAGCTCTCAGGGCCACAGGCTGATGGGAGAGCCCTTCGTTCTGTCCTCTCTCTGACCCCAACCTTGGGTTTGGGCCCCAGCCCTTGGGGCAGAGGGCTTGCAGAGGAGAACGGTGGGGAGCACTCTCATGGGGGTGTGAGATTGTGTAGGTGGCCTGGTAGGGGTTTGGCTTCCAAAGCTGGATATATGGTTCGCGCACCCATTTCTGCAACCACCGTGCTCCTTTGCTAAAGAATCGTCCGTCTTAAAGAGTTCAGTGGCAGTGGTGGCCAGAAGGTGTTCCAGTTAATTTTGGCTGTCACCTTTTCCTTAGAGTCCTCAGAAGCTTGGGCAGCATGTCTGAAGAAGAAGAAATTTATTTATTTCTTTTATAAGTAGGATGACTATATAATTTTTTTTTTTTTTTTCCAGACAAGGACATTTTTGAGAGTCCTTGAACTATATCAAAAGCTATATAACCTTGTACTGTCCTGGAAACTTTGAAATATGGTTGTCTTAACTATGACCTAAGTCATTAGTTAAAAAAAAAAAAGATTTTTGTTGATTTTTAGAGAGAGAGAGAGAGAGAGAGAGAGAGAGAAATGGAGATAGAGAGAGAGGGGGGGGGGGAGAAAGGCACTGATGTGAGAGAGAAATCAGCTGGCTTCTGCATATCCCCTACCGGGGATTAAGCCTGCAACCCGGGCATGTGCCCTGACCAGGAATCGAACCAGCGATCTTTCTGTGCACGGATGATGCTCAACCAACTGAGCCACACTGGCCAGGGGGTCATTAGTTTTTATCCAAAGAATACCCATAGAATAGAAAAATGTCCTTAGCTTCTAGATTAGTTCATCATATATACTTATGTGTGTACATGCATATATACTTACATATACACTGAGTGGCCAGATTGTTATGATCTCTGAACGCATAATAATCTGGCCACTCAGTGTATATCCTATATAATAAAAGGCAAATAAGCAAATTGTCCCCTCAACCAGGAGTTGGACCAGCAGGCAGGCCAGCCAACAGCCCATGTCCCCTCCTCCTGGCCAGGCTGGCCAGACCCCACCCATGCAAGAATTCATGCACCGCCCCCCCCCCCCCCATACACACACACACACACACACACACACACACACACACTGAGTGGCCAGATTATTATGTGTTCAGAGATCATAATAATCTGGCCGCTCAGTGTATATGTATATATAAACACTGGTCACATATCTATAGATATGTAAATGGTGGGGTTGAAATGAACCAGTTGAGAAGGCCTAGTCATTTGGAAAACTGTGGCCTCCATCATCTTTCAAGGATTGACTTTCCAGTTAAACTCTCTGCACCCAGCCTTTCCAAACTTCAGTTCCTCTTCTCACATGTGTAATTGAAACACCGATCTGTTGGAAAGATTTTCCTGCTTGAACATCTTTGCTAGCTCTCCATTTTCTGTTTAAGTCTCAAAGGGAGATCCAGACAATTTGGTGGTCAGAGAGAAAAAGCAATGAGAATTTCATTCATTCATTCATCGCACTACTATTTATTGAGCACCTTCTGTGATTCAGTCTCTGATCTAGGTGCCAGGAAATACCAACGAATAAAAGATCCCTGCCCTTGAGAATGGAGGGATGGGAGTGGGAGACAGATAAAAAAGCAAGTAAATAAGTAAATCATATAGCATGCCAGCTGAGGAGGCAAGGACTTTGGAAAGAAGAGAAAGCAGAGCAAGGTAAATATGGTGGAGGAGGCGTGGCGGTGAAAGAGACCTTTACAAAGACTTAAAAGGAGGCGGGAGAGATTAATGATGCCTGAGGGTGGGTGTTCCAGGCAGAGGGAGCAGCCATTGCGAAGGCCCAGAGGTGAGAACGTGTTTGGATGTGTTCAAAGATTAGCAAGATGGGGTGGGGTGGCCAGGGGGTCGTTGGAAATGAGATCAGAAAGGCGGTGGTGAAGGAGTGACAGAGCACGTAGCAGAGTGTTTGTGATGGTAGCAAAAATCTTAGGTTCTTAAAACCCACACTATTAAAAACTGTGTCTGTGCTGTGAAAACCGCCCTGGTTAATAGAGCTTGCATCCCATGTGGTGCACTGTATCTTGGTCAGTAAGCTTTTTGTATTCCTTGCTTGCTGTTCCCTTGTTAAAATACCTTTTTTTTTTTTTTTTTTTTTTTTTTTTGTCGTCGCTGGTCTTATGTGGGATCCCCAGAAATAGACCAGCAGCTCAGAAGGGGTTCACGGAGGGATGAGAATAGTCGTGTCAATGCCACAGGTCAGTGCATCATCAACACACTGAGAGGCCAGAATCTCGCTGCAAATATGAAATGCGAACCGGCGGGAGCGACCATTTCAGAACTGTGTCTGAAACGGGAAAGCGCCCATGGGAGTGGGACAGTGACCGCCTCGGAACTGTCTATGGTAGCCCCCCCCTCCCCCCTCGTTTGCGCCCACTTCCCAGTCATCGCCTGTTATGCAACGTTGTCTAATGGTGGCAGGAAGCCAGGGGTGTGTTGGTGTCCTTTTCAAACAAAGCACAGTGGCTTCTCTGTGACATGATTGAAGTTTTCCAGGACACGCCCACGAGAAAGCTTTCCACGACACAATTTACGTGTGCTGTGGCTCCCGGTAGGTAAGCGACGAGAACTCCCATAGCACCGTTAGAGGGTCCTTGGAGCAAAAAAATGAGTCACGTTACTAAACAAGACACTTGGAAAGTCAGCTAGGAGGTTATAGACACGCATTATCCTCAGAGAGAAACCGGGAGGTATTGACAGAATTCCTTTGTCAAAGGACAGGACTGGCTGTTGCATAATACCGGCGGAGAGTAAGAGTGCGAAAGAGCGATCACTATCAAGTACATGCCAGTGGGTATTGCATTGGATGAAACCATCGGTGTCACACGCAGAGGATGAATCAGCTCTTGGCATCTGCTCGGGGAGGGGCGCTTGGTGCGAGGCTTTGTTCATTTATCACTTCCGTGAACCGTTATTCAGGAGCCTGGGGAAGTTAGTCCGGGGGCAGGGCTGGCGAGGAGGCACTGGGTTTATGTCCAGAGAAGAAGTGATGGCTTGGCGAAGAACGGAAGTTGCACTTACTCTGTTTCCCCGAAAATAAGACAGTGCTTTAAATTAATTTTTGCTCCCAAAGATGTGCTAGGTCTTATTTTCAGGGGACGTCTCATTTTTCCATGAAGAAGAATATGGTACTCATTTATCGTTAAATGAAAATAAAGGAAATTTATTACCTATATACAGTACGGTAGTACGGTAGTTGTCCACACAAACCAGACAAACTGTGAATCCTACAGTATCAAGAATTTACTCAATTATTCAATGACAATCATGTCATCATCTTCTGGAACATCATCATAACAATCCAATTCCTGAATTTCCTGGTGAATTTCTTGTGACTCCATTTCTTTCAGAATCAGTGGACCAAATCTCTCATGTTTAGCCTAGGGGGCCTTATTTTCAGGGGGATGCCTTATATTTCACTCAGAAGGAAACCTGTTAGTAGGTCTTATTTTCGGGGAAACACGGTAGAAGCCCACCCACAGGCTGCTCCATTCCCAGAGAAGAGAAAGGGCCCCTGATCTTGAGGAAATACTAACGGGAAGAGGGAAAACTGGGTGCAGTGAGATTGGGATTCCTGAGTATGGGAGGGCCAAGTGATGGGCGGGGAGTCTAACGCTTCTTCTCGATGCAGGTGGATGCTGGCTGTTTAAGGAACTGCGCTCATGTACTGTTTTACCAGTGGAGTAGGAAACACATTTCTTCACAACAATGATCAGAAATGAGTTCTCTCACATCAGGTGGCATATTCAGAAACACTCTCTCCCACCGTGAGCCAGGCCGAGGATGGGCAGGAAGGAAGAATTGTTAACAAAGCATTCTGCCATCGCCCTGGCTGGTCTGGCTCAGTGGATAGAGCATCAGCCTGTGGCCTGAAGGGTCCCGAGTTCGATTCCAGTGTGTAGAATGCCTGGGTTGTGGGATCAATCAATGAATAAATGAGTCTCTTTCATTATTAATGTTTCTAGCCCTCTCTCCCTTCCTCTCTGAAATAAAAAAAAAATATATGTATATTAAAAAACAAACAAATGTTCTGCTACAATCTTAGCACTAGGAACTTTTTTTTGTTTTGTTAAAAGAGTAGGAGGTCTTGCCGAAACCGGTTTGGCTTAGTGGTAGAGCGTCAGTCTACGGACTGAAAGGTCCCAGGTTCGAATCCGGTCAGGGGCATGTACATTGGTTGTGGGCACATCCCCGGTAGGGGGTGTGCAAGAGGCCGTTGGTCGATGTTTCTCTCTCATCGAAGTTTCTAACTCTCTATCTCTCTCCCTTCCTCTCTGTAAAAAATCAATAAATATATTTAAAAAAAAGAGTAGGAGGTCTATACTGATCGTAGTGGGTTAAGGCGGTAATTTTTTCAGTAATTGTCCTTTAAATAAGCATATTCCTTGTCCGTGACCCATTGGAAGAATGAAAGCACAAAGATCTGGACCCAGGCCCAGGAATTCCGATGGGTACCTGGGGGCCTATAGAGACCCCGAGGGAGGAACCTAGGGTTAGGATTTTGCTTTAAGATACCGGGGGACGTGGGAGTGCAGGTACGAAGAGGTCCCGCCACAATTGGACATGATCTTTCTTATACATCTGCCTGTGGCTTGGCCTCATCTCAGACAAATGGACGTGACACTCCAAGGTTTCCAGGACATGAT
Organism: Pipistrellus kuhlii; assembly: GCF_014108245.1. NCBI lineage: Eukaryota > Metazoa > Chordata > Mammalia > Chiroptera > Vespertilionidae > Pipistrellus > Pipistrellus kuhlii. Next base: position 13,919,251 of record NW_023425573.1, read on the forward strand.
CTGCACTGCCCTGGCCTATGCTGGAAACGTGAGGGTCTCTAGTGTCCTTGGATTCATTTTGCATCGGCCTCCCGTCTGGAATGGCCACCAATTCTGCCTACTTCTTTACCCCCACTGTCTTCCCGCAAGCAAGTGAAACCATTGCTTTCATCTTCTTCTCCCGCCTTAGTCTTCTGAAGAAGAAGGCGTTCCTAAAGGTAAAGGCAGCTTCCTTGGCCATTGCTTGACCGTAACGGTGTGGGTAGAGTGAGCGTCATAATTTGGGGGCAGGGGCATTATCTCCCCCCCCTCCCCCCCCACTCCCCTGATGCAGACGTTGCACCCTGCCTGGGGATCCCCAGTGGTAGAGCGATTGGGTGGTGCTTTAGGCGGCTCACTGCTTGTTCCTGGTAGTCTTTTTGCCAACTAGACGTGAAGCACTCTGAATATATGGCAAGCTGGCCGACCCCTCTGTATAGTGCCAAGTATTGATCACAGAATGAATATATAATCAATGCCTGATGACTGAAGGAACCATCTGTTTGTTTTGTTTTTGTTTTTCCCCCTCACGGAACATTATTTATGTAAGCCCGATATTAAGTTGGCACAGATGCTAAAAGATGAACATTTTTGACGTTTTAAGATGGCAGGAAGTCAAGCCTTGGAGGTCTGATCCATTCAGAGAATCCTCACCTCAGAAACCGCCTTCCCCTTTTGTAAGTTTGCTAACTCCTTGCCCTTCCAAGTGCCATCCACACACCAGCAGCCTCTGGTCACCTGGGGGCTCGCTAGCCATGCAGACGCGCAGACCCTGTGCCAGGCCCTGCGCTGCAACAAGATCCCCACATGCATTGTGTGCACGGTGAGTAGGAGCAACGTTGTTTTAACGCAGAATTCAGGAAGTGAGATGCTCAGGTAGGAACATCTACCTGCAACGAGCAGTCACCGGGGCATGAAGATCTTCCGTACTGTGGCTGACATCCTCAGGGCTGTCTGCCACGTGGCCTGGACTCACGCTTCTCGGAGCCGGCTGCCAGGCCAGGCGTGCCCTGGAGCGATCCAGTGGGTGGGTGATACCCAGAGGATAGACCAGATGGTGATTCCGAGGAGGTGAGGCAGCTGTCGGAGGGAGACTCCAGGAGAGCTTGGCTAAGGCAGAGGGCGTGGCCAGCCAGCCTACAGCCATAGAGAAGGGAGGAGGGCGACCCTTTATGATGGGACACAACTTCTGACTTTCGGGACCCGGACCCCTCTAGAATCCACCTCCTCCAGAGGCCGAGGGTCACAGAGGGAACCCGCTGGGTGCGTTGTGCGTGTGCGTGGAAAGCCTGTGCAGCGGTGAGGGTCACAGGGAGAAGAGATGTTCTTTATCGGAGGACAAACAAGTGCCATCGCTCAGCTCACCCAGCTCAGCTGCCACGTGGGAGTTTTGTGTCTTCAGATTTTTCAAGTGAAGCTGAAGATGTACATTTGTATGTAAAGCATCTCTGGGCTGGAATAGGTTGGTAATGAAAATGTTGTTAGAACAGCTCAGGCCACGCAGAGTCCACATGTCTCCTGCATCTGTGTGACAGCCCCGATCTGGAGCAGCAAAGCATGTGAGGTGGCAGGGCTCCTGGCTTTCTGAGTGCAGGCCACCACACACGGGTAGAAGCGTTACGGTCCTGGCGGGACCCTTTGGGGTTTTTACTGAGTACAAGCAATAAAAAGGCTGGCTGGTGTGGCTCAGTGGTTGAGTGTCGACCTACGAACTAGGAGGTCATGGTTCGATTCCCAGTCAGGGCACATGCCCAGTTTGGGGAGTGCAGGAGGCAGCTCCTCAATGATTCTTTCTCATAATTGGTGTTGCTCTCTCTGTCTCCCTCTCCCTTCCTCTCTGAAATCAATAAAAATATATTTAAGTAAAAAGAAATAAAAGATATAAAAGAAGGGAACTGCATTTTCTTTGATGACCTGACTTAAAATATATCCGTGAAGAGCCTCAGGAACGAACGGTGTTTGAAGGAATGAAACGTAGGTCCTAAAAGTCTGGAATGGAAGGAAGTCTGGGTTGGGATGCTGGTGGGAATGGAGACAAGGACATTTCTTGGCGCCCTCAGGCTGGGGATACACATGGCAAAGGGTAGTCAAGGCTGAGGCTAGACCCTACCTGGACCTTCTTGTGCTGGGGGAGAGGTGTGACTAGAGATAGAATTTGAATTAATGTATCTTTGGCATCTGCTTGTTGATTTGGGCAGCTGCTTAAACTTAATGTTGGTTGGAATTGGGTTTTTAATTATAGTTTGTTCTGTCAAAGATTGTCATTTTGTATATTTTGAGAGTAAAAACTAAGGGAAGGAATCAAAAACTCTTTCCAAAGCCTTATTGCTGCTTTTCTCTCTCTCGTTAACAACAGAAGTCCCTGTGGGTCCGGGCTGTTGATTGATTGTCTTGACAGCCCCAGAAACTAGCACAGTCTGGGTCAGTGAAGGTTGGTTGCCCCGACTGATTACAAGACAACATATAACTTATTTTCTCCTTTGGAAAAGTCATTCTGCAGGTGTTCATTTTCCTTATGGGTTGAAAAACAACAGCTTTATGGAGATATTCAATACCTTGAAAGGGCACCATTTTAAGGTATATCCTTCATGTGGTTTCACTCTATTTACCACGCTGTTCAACCGTCGCCTCTGTGTAATTCCAGGACCCTTTGTCATCGCCCCCGGAGAAACTCAGTGCCCATTAGCCGACACTCCCCAGGCCAGGGTAACCACTACTCTGCTTTTGTCTCTGTGGGTCTGCGTATTCTAGACATTTCATACTAGAATTGTGTACTGTGGAGTCTTTGGAGACGAGCATCTTCCACTTACCATCGTGCTTCCAAGGCTGACACACGTTACGTCAGTACTTCACTCTTGTCTAGCCAAATAAAATTACGTTGTTTGGGTATACCGTATCTGTCCATCAGTTCATGAACCATTGAGATGTTTTCCCTTTCTGGCTATTATGACTAGTGCCGCCCTGAGCGTTTGTAGGAACGTTTTTGTGTGGTTATATGTTTTAATTTCTCCTGGGTATGCATCTTGGGGTAGAGTTGCTGGGTTGAAAGGTAACTCTACGGTCATCCTTTTGGGGGTTCTGCCAAACAGTTTTGCAAAGTGAGCACACCCATTTTTACACTCCAACCAGCCATGGTTCCAGGTTCCAGTGTCTTTGTATCCTTGCCAGCACTTGTGATTGGTTTTCCTTTTTGATTTTAGCCATCCCAGGGGATGCCAAGTGGGATTTCATTGTGGTTTTGATTGGCTTCTCCCTAATGGCTAATGATGTTGAGCATCTTTTTGTGTGCTTATTGGCATTTGTATATATTCTTTGAAGGAATGTCTGTTCAAATCCTCTGCTGATTTAAAAATGGTTATCTACTTATTTTTATACTAGAGTAAGGGTGTCGAACTCAATCAGAGAAGGGGCCAAAATCTAAAATCCAGCCTAAGTCGCGGGCCGAATGGTTTACTGAACAGTCATAAACTGTCATTGTGATGGAAACGCAGCGGAGTGCAGTGATGACAGCGCGGTGCGGGCCACATTGCAAGGCCTGGCGGGACGGATTTGGCCCGCGGGCCTTGTGTTTGACACATGTGTACTAGAGGCTCGGTGTATGAAAATTTGTGCACTCCGGGGGGCGGGGGAATGGGGACGGGGGAGGAAGACACAGGACAACCAAGCACAATGCATGACATTCTATTGCATCCTGGATTTTTCCTAAAAAGTGGTGGGCTAATTTCAATGTGAAACATACATGACAATGGTATCATTTACCGTATTTTTCGGACCATAAGGCGCTCCGGACCATAAGACGCACCAGTTTTTAGAGAAGGGAAATGAAGAAAAAAAGATTCTGAAACAAATAGTGTCCTAAAATATTTTATGTGCATTAAAACACAACATCACAGTCATAAACACGTGTAATCAACCCTGTAAAGTAAACAGCAGCATTTAGAACCATTTTAGAGCCGGGCAAGCACACAGAGACCACACAGAGCCGGGCAAGTAAAAAAACTTTTTTTAAAAAGTATATGTGTAGGCTATATTTGGACCATAAGACGCAGGGACTTTTTCCCCCCACTTCTGGGGGGAAAAAAGTGCGTCTTATGGTCCGAAAAATATGGTAATTATGGTTCATTTTCTAAGGTTCAACAACAATAATAACGATGATAATTTTGGGTAGGATAGAAAAATGTCTTTATTCTCAGGAAACATAAAATATGTAGAAGTGATGTGCAGTGGTGTCTGCAAATTAATTTTTTAAGCTCAGAAAAGAATATATATATATACACACACACACACATGCAGAGAGGGCAGAATGTTAACAGTTGATGGGTATAGATGAGAAGTATATGAGTGCTTTTTCTTCTTTTGTCCGCTTTTTTGCAGATAAGTTTTCAATATTGATGAACAAAAAGAAAAGAAAAAATTTTAACATTCATTAAATTTTTTATTCCCACTAAGGAGAAAAATAAATGGTACTACATCAAAATAAAAAGCTTCTGCACAGCAAAAGAAACCATTAACAAAACAATAAGAAAGCCCGCTGCATGGGAGAACATATTAGCCAATGTGATAAGGGTTTAATCTCCAAAATTTATAAGGAACTTACACAATTTAACAAAAGGAAGATCAACGACCCAATCAAAAAATGGGCAAAGAACCTAAATAGACACTTTTCAAAAGAGGATGTACAGAAGGCCAAGAGACATATGAAAACATGCTCAAAGTCACTAATCATCTAAGAGATGCAAATCAAAACAACAATGAGGTACCACCTCACACCTGTCAGAATGGCTGTCATCAACAAATCAACAAACTACAAGTGCTGGTGAGGATGCGGAGAAAAAGGAACACTCGTGCACTGCTGGTGCAGTCACTGTGGAGAACAGTTTGGAGTTTCCTCAAAAAACTAAAAATGGAACTCCCATTTGACCCTGCAATCCCACTTCTAGGAATATATCCCAAGAAACTAGAAACACCAATCAAAAAGGATATATGCACCCCTATGTTCATAGCAGCACAGTTCACCATAGCTAAGATTTGGAAACAGCCTAAGTGCCCATCAGCAGATGAATGGATTAGAAAACTGTGGTACATCTAACACAGTGGAATACTAAGCTGTTATAAAAAGGAAGGAATTCTTACCATTTGTAACAGCATGGATGGAACTGGAGAGCATTATGCTAAGCGAAATAAGTCTGTCAGAGAAAGATATCACAGGATCTCACTCATTTATGGAATATAATGAACAGCATAATCTGATGAACAAAAACAGATCCAGAGACAGAGAAACATCAATCAGAACGTCAAACCTCAGAGGGAAGGTAGGGGAGAGTGGGGGTAAGGAGGAGAGATCAACCAAAGGACTTATATGCATGTATATGAGCCTAACCAAAGGACACAGACAACAGGGGTCCAAGGACATGAATGGGGGAGGGGGTAATGGGGGAATAAGGACACATATGTAATACCTTAATCAATAAAAAAAAAAATTATTCTCCTCAGCCTTATTTTTCCCATAAAAGCTCCTCAACCTCATGCCTCCTACTGCAAAAGTTTATCCTTGGAATGAGGTAGCACTTACAGTTTTCTCTGCACTATGCATTCAGTATTACAAATCCATATAAATTGTGATTTAAAGAGGATTTGAAAATATACTAGAGCATCAAAAGTTTAATGAGTGGGGTAGTCCAGTAGACAATACATCGAAGCTGAGTGCTAATTTGTGTTTCTGGGCCTCCAGTTTTTTCCAAGGCAGCCTCTCCCTTTAGAGGCAGTTAGAGGAAGCCTTGGGCAAAAGCTAAAGCTGTCTTAGCACAGTGCTCCCCCCCAGGGAACAGCCAAGCCCAAGCAGAGTGATGACAAGGCTGCCGCTGCCTAAACGCCATCCCTGTGGTACCATGTGTGACGAGCACCATGAGCTCACCACAGAATACGCCAGCCGTGGTTGTACATACCAACAAAAATAATGTGAAGAGCCGCAGATTAAATCTCAACCCGAGTTGGGGAGATTCATTCTAAAATCGGTGGTGACAAAACAGATGGCCTGCATCTCTCTTCTGGCATTTTGCCCAAGAAACAGAAACCCAAGGAAACGTTCTTATGCAACAAAGGAACACATTTTTAGAGATGGCTAAATTTAAAAACCAAAACCAAAACTTAACTAATTCTTCACTTGTTCATTTCTTACGTTCATATCATCAAACAGAGTAAGGTATCAATACACAAATAGATTGAAAGGTCAGTTTTCTCATTTTTAAGATACATTTCCAATGGAATAGACTCTGATTTTAACCAAATAACATACAACCTCACATCACCAATGACAATCCCCTCGCATCCCTAATAAGCCTAGTCGCTTTTCATCTTTATTCTTTGGACTAAAAACTGGCTTCTGCTAAGACCTGCTTTAAAATATATGAATAAATGATCCTTAACAACTGACAAGGTAAAATGAATAAGGAAACTAAAACCCAAAATAACGTTCTTTGTTCAAAATAGTAACTGGGTTATGAAAGACTAAAGACAATAATTTGTTATGGATTTAAGTGTTTCTTTCTAACTGCCAATTGCAAATAATATGTAAAACATGCTTTAAAAAATCAGGTAGCTTACAATATTAGCAAGTTTTCCCTCCTTGTGTATATATTTAAAACTATCGATAATAAAAAATTGGGGGGAGAGGTTTCCTAGTTTATTCCCCCAGGTGACAATCAGGAAAATGTTTAAAATGGGAGGCATTTTAGAATTCTCGCTTCTGCTGCAAACCTATATGCCAAAAATACCTTGCCAAATAAATGAACTGCTTCTAGCGATGACCCACTTTAAAAGAAAAAAAAATCTAACTAAAACTTCACAAGTGAAATTAAATTGCTCTAATGGACTACTTACCTCAAAACCCATTTATGTGTTATCTACATTAAAACCATTCTACAAAATTGTGTGAAACGTTTCATTAATATACTTTTTACAAAAACAAGCTGCACAGAAAGCCGAGGTAACACGCTTCTCTGTGGCCTCCGTGTACTTAGCTCAGTGCCTTTTACTGCTTCCCAGTTTCCAGAAGTCAATAAGTACAATTTTCCTGAAGCAAAATCAGCACTGCTGGAGCCCTCTCAGCATTAAAAACGAAAAAAAAGCAATAGTTCCTCTTGCCGTTAGAAGAATATCTTCAGAGTGAAGAGCTAATATTTATTAAGCATATTTTATAGGCCAGAAGCGGAATAAATAACATCCGTGTTGCCTTAGCTAACCCTCCAGACAGCCCTGTGAGGGAGGGACTGTTACCGTGTTTCCCCGAAAATAAGACATCCTCCGAAAATAAGACCTACTTACAGGTTTCCTTCTGAGTGAAATATAAGGCATCCCCCTAAAATAAGACCCCCCTAGGCTAAACATGAGAGATTTGGTCCACTGATTCTGAAAGAAATGGAGTCACAAGAAATTCACCAGAAAATTCAGGAATTGGATTGTTATGATGATGTTCCAGAAGATAATGACATGATTGTCATTGAATAAAAGTAAATTCTTGATACTGTAGGATTCACAGTTTGTCTGGTTTGTGTGGACAACTACCGTACTACTATACCGTATACAGGTAATAAATTTCCTTTATTTTCATTTAACGATAAATGTGTACCGTATTCTTCTTCATGGAAAAATAAGACGTCCCCTGAAAATAAGACCTAGCGCATCTTTGGGAGCAAAAATTAATATAAGACATTGTCTTATTTTGGGGGAAACAGGGTCTTACCACCGTTTGGAGAGGAGGGGATGCAGATCCAGGTAAGGTAAGTCCTGGAGGGATGGCCCGGCACTGCCCCGAACCTCACCTCCACTTCTCTCCGAGCAGCATGGCCCTGGCGGGGCGTATGACCAGCCAGCCAGAGGGTGCCCCGGCCAGCCCGTGCTGCTGAGGGGTGGTCATGGCCCACGTTCTCACCTGCTGCTCACGGGGGAACGAAGTTATCCATGAGAGGGTGGCGATCAGGGAACCCCTGTGAAGAACAGGAAGAGCTTCCTAAAAAACTAGAACTGCCTCAGGATCCAGCGATTCCACTTCTGGGAAAAGGTCCACAGAAACCCAAATACTCATTCGAAAGAACATATGCAGCCCTATATTCACGGCAGCATTATTTGATTGAAAAGACAATTGAATAAGGTAATAATTAATTATGAGAGCGGGTTTGGTGTAACTTACTTCTGGTGAAATCCTGCTGTGTCCTAGGGAATGCCCCTCTTCATTGCCCCTAACGTTCTCGCAAACCACGTACCCGTTTCAGAGGTTTGCAGGCAGGAAGGAAGCTCTGTGATTTCCGGAATCTACCCTTTCCCCTGGCTCTATCCAGTCTTTTTTTTTTTTTTTTTTTTTTTTTTTTGCAGCTGGATGTTGGCTGTGAGTGATCAGGAAAAACTCTGATCAAGATGCCATTGAATGGACGTCTTTTATGAAAAATCGTTTTTGAGGACCCATCCATTGCATACTTCAATTTGAGAAAAGTTGACTTAAAGCAAATGTTCTGGAAGGGCCTGTCTATTATTATTGCAAAAGAGAGGTCTTGTCATTGAACTAGAAAAAAAAATTATTTTTAGGTTATATTAAAAAAAAAAGAATGAGCACACAATAAGGAGTTTCGGGAGTAAAGTGGGGAGCCCTGGCGTGAGGACCTCGATGAAGACACGGGGTCGGGGACCTTGGCTTCTGATGCCTGGTCTCCAGGGCAGCCTCTCGTGGCTATTCGTTAGACATGCAGGCTCTTAGTCTCTATTGGCCCTGCCCCATCATCGGACTCTCCAGGGGTGCATTCACAGACTGGGTGGGCAACGAGGCTCATCGTGTGAAGAGCTGCCTGGGTACTAGCGAGCATTCTTATGGAAATCCGAGTTGCAGGTATTTGTTGTAAACTCTTGACTCAATATCTCAGCTACTGACCTTCCCACTCTGCTCCTAAGAGGCCTTAAAGAGATGCTTCCCAAATGCCAAGAATATTATTTTTAAGTATTTTTTTTATTGATTCCAGAGAGGAAGGGCGGGGGAGAGAGAAAGAGAGAAAGAAAGAAAGAAAGAAAGAAAAAGTAAGAAAGATATTAATGATGAGAGAAATCATTGATTGGCTGCCTCCTGCGCGCTCCACACTGGGGATTGGGCCTGTAATCTGGGCACGTGCCCTGACTTGGAATCGCACCGTGACCTCCTGGTTCATAGGTTGATGCTCAACCACTGAGCTAATAAAAGTGGGTTACTGGATAGCTCCCAGGGTTATTGTGAGATTCTGATGAGATGAAACGTGAAGTGTCTACTACTGTGGCAGGCACAGGTGTCCAGTAAACAATCGGTACACACCTCCTCTGTATGCATTAAGTACATGAAGTCATTTCTTCAAGTTGTTTTCATCCCTGCCCCAGCCACACGGAGGAGGGATCTAAGTGGCTTCTGATAGTTTTGCCATCAAATATGTTTCCAAGTGATCCTTTGCCAGGTCAGCATCTGTCACTGCCACGGTGGCAAACAAGGGCCCTCCAAAGCCCAGGGCTTTCCACCGGGCGCTTGATCCCCGGATCTCAGCCAGCTGGGATCAAGTGTCCGGAAAGTTTAGAACATTCCAGTGTTCACAGAGGATACGCCAGCATGTAGCCGGAGTCTGGGAAAAGAGCGGCGAGGTGTGAAGCAGTGACACTAATGCGCGGTGAAGGGGCTTTGGTGAGGGAAACACGTTCGGATGGTTGACGTATGTGGCATCTTTTTCCCTGAGGGAGGCGATGGCCTGTAGGGCTTGCTCATGTAATCCCCCAGAAAGGAAATGTTCCTTTTCGATTTAGAAAGGATTCGGAATTCAGTGTAAGGCTCTATGGCCAACTCCAGCGTGAATGGGGAAGCCTGAAGGTATGGCACAAAATCCCTAATTTATCAGCGCTCTCGCTGCAAATATTTGATTAGAACCTTCTTCTCCCGTTTCTCTCTTCTCTCCCCGACTCAGAGCCCAGAGCCACTTCTGAAGCCCAGAGTCTCTGATTTTAGACATACGTGGAATGCCCTGATTATTTTAAATGTCAGTGGTTCTTGTTTGGAATTTTCTTTTCGAGTGTTGAATCAGTGTCTGCGTTTCCCCCTCTTCTGCCTCCTTTTGGTTTAGTCACCCAGTCCTTCCTTTCACCATTGATTATCTAATAACATTTTCTGTAGAACTCATGTCTTTTATGCAATCAATGTTTTGATAGGACCTCTGCTTGCTTTTCCTTCTTAGTTTTACACGAGGGGAAATCTGTGTGTTCCTGATGTGGGCTGTTTATTCTTGGTGTCTTTAGTCTGGGTTTACTTTACAGGTTATTTATATACTTACCTTTTTAACTGGAGGGCTGAGTGCTATGCCTGTTACTGTGATCTTCATTGTTTATGGATCTGCTGTCCATAGTAGGGATTCCCCCCCAACCCTGATCTCTTGTCCTTGTGTTCATTTCATAAGGTTGGGAATGTATTTCTGGGTGATCTAAAATTACTACAGTGTCAAGTAGTACCGTATTTTTCGGACCATAAGACACACTTTTTCCCCCCAGAAGTGGGGGGAAAAAGTCCCTGCGTCTTATGGTCCAAATATAGCCTACACATATACTTTAAAAAAAAAGTTTTTTTACTTGCCCGGCTCTGTGTGGTCTCTGTGTGCTTGCCCGGCTCTAAAATGGTTCTAAATGCTGCTGTTTACTTTACAGGGTTGATTACATGTGTTTATGACTGTGATGTTGTGTTTTAATGCACATAAAATATTTTAGGACACTATTTGTTTCAGAATCTTTTTTTCTTCATTTCCCTTCTCTAAAAACTGGTGCATCTTATGGTCCGGAGCGTCTTATGATCCGAAAAATATGGTAATTTTCCAACACAGCAGTTTTGCACATCACAGAGTCTACTGCTTATTGTCCTCCTAGGCTTCCCTTCTCCAACAACTGACTTCACGTTTGTGGACCAAAGTGCCTTAAAGCCACACGGCATGCTGGGAAGTGTAGTTGGTGGGAATTCAAGTAGAATTGGTAGCAGAAAGCAAGTGTGGGCCTAAGGGGGCTCCCCACTGCCTTACAAAGCAGCGTGAGTTTGCGTCTCTTTGTATGCAAAGCCTGGATTCTGGTGTGGGGGACTCACATTTTGGGGGTATGCGGGTGAGATTCTCCTGTCTTATTACCCACTCATTCTCTTAGGCCTCAGGGCTTCAGGCGAGAGATGTCTCTCCAGTGTTTTGGAAGGTTGTGGAGCCGTTTGTTGAGTTTCCAGTGCTGTGGAAATGTCACGGAGAGAAGTCAGCAGTAACTTGCTTTCTGCCATGTTATTCAGAAATCCTATAAAAAACCCCTCACGCTTGTCTGAGGGGTCTGGGAGGTGCCTTCCTGCTGAGAAGCTTCCTGGCCTCTGAGTCGCCTGGGGCTGAGTCATTTGAGCGGGATGTCCAGACTGCTGCTCGAGGAGGATTTATTGGTTACACGGACGTGACGCTCCGAGGTCTGCGTGGGTTGGCTACAGCTGATGGCTCACATGATGGTGTCTGGCTGAAAACTCTATGGGTGTCAGTTGATTGTTTATGAGACTCTATACGGATCCCCTTTGGTCTATGAGTTATCAGCCTGAAGACCTCTCGGAGTGTTCCGTTGCAAATCGGAGTTTAAATGCAGGTGTCTCCTAGACCAGCGTTTTTCAACCGCTGTTCCGCGGCTCACTAGTGTGCCGCGAGATGTTGCCTGGTGTGCCGTAGGTGCAGACAAGACAAGAATTTTATAATTTTTCACTATTTTGTTTACTTAATATTTCATAATAAAGTAATTATAAAATACTTTCTTTGTGTTTATTTGATTCCTATTCAAGAGAATTACTTTATATATAGTCAGTGTAGGCACAGAGTTAATTTTTTTTTTAACATTTTCTAATGGTGGTGTGCCTCGTGATTTTTTTCATGAAACAAGTGTGCCTTTGCCCAAAAAAGGTTGAAAAACACTGTCCTAGACCAACAATTTGTTGCAATTTTCTTCCATGTTTTCTAAGCAACTGCTTCATCCTGGTAATCAGTAGGATGGCAACTGGATAGTCCAACTGCAGGGTGTAACGCAAACATCTATTACCATTTGTGATGCTCTATTTACTTGTTTGTTGTCTGTCTCCTCTAAGCCAGTGGTCGGCAAACCATGGCTCTCGAGCCACATGCGGCTCTTTGGCCCCTTGAGTTGTTAGCAAAGGCCAGCTTAGGAGGACCCTAATTAAGTAATAACAGTGTACCTACCTATATAGTTTAAGTTTAAAAAATGTGGCTCTCAAAAGAAATTTCAATCGTTGTCCTGTTGATATTTGGCTCTGTTGACTAATGAGTTTGGCGACCACTGGTCTAAGAGGTGGGCATACCTATCTTATTCTGTACCCAGAGCCTCGTGTGCTTTCTGGCATAGGATAGGCGCTGCATACATACATATTTGCGGAGTGAATGAATGAACTGGCAGGCCTCGATACCTGCAGGTTATAGGGGAATTGTATTTATAGACCCACATTCTTAACTTTTGCTTGCTAACCCACAGCTTCGAAGGACAAAACCTCTTCCAGGTGCAGTAGAACCATTGCAGGCGATCCGCACAGCTCTAGACGCGAGCGGACTTTGAACCACGTGGTGCTTCCGGAGAAGAACCTAGGTTTGCATGTGAAATGTGTTTTCCCAGGACGTGCAGGAACAGTGGTTAGCTCCCGGCGCACCTGCCTTTGGTTCCCGGAGGCAGTGACGGTGACACAGGACAGCCCATGGGAAGGAGCGGGGTGTTGCCCTTCTTCCCCGCCACGTCGGACGCTTCCGGGGCTTGGAGCCAGGTAGGGAGAGGCTTCTGGGTGCCAGGCTTGTGCGGAGGCCCTACGGACTCAGGCTGGAGCTGGGACGCCTTCCTCCTGATCCTCTGAGGAGGAGGCGGCTTCCCCTTCATGCCTTCTGGCCTTCGCCCTGCTCCATGGGAGGGAAGGGCCGCGGAACCAAATGGTGGCGACCCCGGCCAGCGGCAGGGGAAGAGGAGAGGGAGCTCGGGGCTCCCACCAAGGAGTGAGGTCACTGATGGACACTGGGAAGCAGGAGGGAGCAAGGGCTTTCCCGTGCCTCAGAGCGATCGTGGTGGGAGAAGGTGAGTTAGCAGATAAACTAGCTCTCCTGTGCTGTCTTCTGCGCTCCGTGTCCTCTTTCAATGGCGAGACGTCTCTGCGAGTGGACTGTTTTTGTTTTCTGTGAAGCTGAAGGTCAGCTCCTCGTCTGTGAGTGAGACAGATGGAGGCTGTCTGGAAGTTTTGAGGCGAGTGGAGGAAGGAACAAGCAGTTGTCATGGAAGTGGACCAGAGAGCCGCCTTGGGACAACCTAGAAGGATTTCCAGGCAGCCGAGGGCCTGAGGGCTGCTTTTGGGAATGAAACGTGTCTGTCCCGAGCCTGATTGTACCTCATTACATCCTTCAAGAAGACTTCATTGAGCCTAAATACTCAATTCTGATTTCCAGCTGAACCCTCCCACCCTGGTACTCTGCTGTCAGCCTGGGCAGGGGTGTTCGTCTCCTGCATCTTCTCCCTCAATGCCGGGACATGCCTTCTTTACCTGTAGGACCTTGTGCTGTGCTCATCTCCCATTAGGCTCTGGGTTTTATGTGAATGAACCAAAAAAGGGAACAACAGGGGAGAGGTGGTTCAGGGTGGTTATTGTCCTGAAAGCTGTAGAGTAGCAAATGTTAAGAAAGAGTGGTTGCTAACAGCAAGGACATCTTGGGGAGGTCTGTTCTGAACCCCTTTAATTTAGGAGAAGCTATTGTTTAAAGAACTTCGTGTTGTGGCTGAAGTGATTTCCTCGTTTCCCTTTTTATTGAGTTCATTTCTACTCCATGGAGAGGCGTCTAGAGCAATAGAGAAGACAACTTCCTAACTGATCCATTTTGTAGGGGAATCACATCGCTGTTAGGGCTTCACTTTAGGTTGGGATGGAAAATGACACTGGTTACCGAGACCAGGAAATGAAGCTTGGGAGGACCTAAGTTTGTAATATCTGTGGAAGACTATAAGGTCACTCTACGTCTGCATGGCCAGCGTGTTAACCAGTAGATGAGTTCATCAGGCTCGTGTCAGGTTCCACCTGAGCACAGGTCAGCAGGCAGACAGGGTCAGCATTCCCAGACTGTCCTGTTAAGCAGATCTCCAATGCAGCTGACTAAGGAGCAGATCTCCAATACAGATGACCAAGGAGCAGATCCCCAATACAGCTGACCAAGGAGCAGATCCCCAATACAGCTGACCAAGGAGCAGATCCCCAATACAGCTGACCAAGGAGCAGATCCCCAATACAGCTGAACAAGGAGCAGATCCCCAATACAGCTGAACAAGGAGCAGATCCCCAATACAGCTGAACAAGGAGCAGATCCCCAATACAGCTGACCAAGGAGCAGATCCCCAGTACAACTGACAATGGAGCAGATCTCCAACCTTTGAAAACCCAATGAAAATTGGGCAAGCCCCTTAGGTCAGCACATCCCAGTATGTTCTATCGTCCTCTCTGCTCTAAGGTCCCCTGTTCACCGGTGAAGACTGTCACCGTAGACGTTGACAAATGACGATCCCCTCAACCTCGGATTCACGCCTTCTCTTGCCTTTACTGGTGGTTCACACACCTTGTGAGAAATGACCTGGCGTCCAGTGCATTCAAGAATATTACAGCATGGCCTGAAACCTATCAGGGTCATTGGTAAATATGCTTTGCTGTGAGAATCATTTCTTGTTCAGTTTTTCTGGGGGAAATGTCTGTGGAAATGCTTTTATTAGAATCTGTGTAGGTAGATAGAAACTTTAGCCAAAAAGTACTTTTTTTTTGGTCAGGACAAAAACTATAAAAGTAAGTTTTAGTCAGAGTAGTTTTATGTGCTGGTATGGCATTGATGTAGACATTGAAGGATGTGGGAATGTTTAAAAAGAATAAGAATGAGCCCTAACTAGTTTGGCTCAGTGGATAGAGCGTCGGCTCAATTCCAATCAAGGGCATGTACCTTGGTTTCGGGCACACCCCCAGTAGGGAGGGTGCAGGAGGCAGTTGATTGATGTTCCTAACTCTTTATCCCTCTCCCTTCCTCTCTGTAAAAAAATCAATAAAATATATTTTAAAAAGAATAAAAATGGTACATGTCAGAGAAAGGAAGGGAGAGGGATAGAAAGTTAGAAACATCGATGAGAGAGAAATATTTATCAGCTGCCTCCTGCACACCTCCTACTGGGGATGTGCCCGCAACCAAGGTATATGCCCTTGACCGGAATCGAACCTGGGACTTTTGAGTCTGCAGGCCGACGCTCCATCCACTGAGCCAAACCGGCCAGGGCTCTTTAGACTTTTATTTGTTTAAGATGTTCACCTGAGGCAAATAGGATAACGTTGCAGGGGCAGGATTCAGTTCAACACGGAGTCCAGATAAACTACGTGAGTGTGGAACCCCGCCTGAGGCCCTGCTCGGGTCCAGCCTCGTGGATGTGCTCGTTCTGCCCCTCCGGGGAGTGGTGGGGTGGGGTGCCCCTGGAGTATTTCTAGCCAATCACAAGTGTGGACATCTCAGATTTCAACAACACGAGCCCATTTCTAAAGTCCGTTTTGATAGCGGACAACCTTAGTTTTCGGTTAGAGGGAAAGATGGCTGGGAAACTCACAGTGGCTGTCTCTTAATGTGGCCTTGCGATTAATTCCCTCGTCGTGCTGAATTGTAAAGGGGATTTCAGACCCCACAGTAGCTGTCGCTCTTTCCTGATAGCTTAGCTTCTTGCTGGGTCTTCTACTCTCTTCCTCTTTATACTTCCTTTCTCCTAGAGTCCCCGGAGCCTGTTACGCATGGCTTGAAAGTTCCCGCTTTTACTTTCTCTTAAGTTTCTTTTTTCTTTCTTTCTGTTCTTCCACTGTATGATGGCTCTCTGTACAACCTGCATTAAAATACCCTGAGGAAGGGTCTGACGGAGTTGCCTCATCACCTTTGAGTACACTTTACCCATCCCACGGCCTCATGCCTGGCCACCCTGAAGGGCAACGGTTTACTTCGTGTCTGGTCTAGCGCTGACACCATTGGGTCAAACACTAACCCCTGGGGCCAGAGAGTTGTAGTCAGGGTTGCAGGGTAAATTTTACAAAGGCTGAAAAACTCATGCACAAGCAACTGTTTCTGGGCCCTTGTTCTCGAAGTTGGGGCAGACACCAAGTTTCTAACAGTCCTTTCCAGAACCTACCTTGATGCTGGAAACCAAACAGTGACATCAGGGTCACAAACCAGGTATCCTGGCAACATTCCGACAAGTGTACTGAACTAAATCCACAAAACTGTGTTTACAGAGCGTCTGCCGGACACTGTGCTAGACTAGTCATCAACTCATCCACACGGTCATCCTTAGCAAACCGACGGTGGCAGCAGCCAGAGGAGAAGACAGCCATTTGTTCGCGGTCTCCCTGGCCTGGATCATCAGGACAGGAGCTGCGGGCGGTCCTTGGGGAATCTCAGTGCACGGGGGATTTGTGCCCAAAAGGGTAGAGAAGAGGGATACACTGAGCCTTTATTTGCATAAAAGGTAGCTACAATAGGACATACACTCACAAAGATGCACACTTTTCTTGTCCTGTGAATTTCTTATGGCAGTGAGCATAAACAACAACTCGTCATCAACATGATGTGGGTTTAAAGAATCCACCGTAGTCAAAGTACAAGAGCTATACTTAATTGAAAATAATATTAACATATTCTGACAGTTGGAAACTTGAGTTTTGCTACAGTAAGTGATTTTTTTTTTTTTATGTTGGAATTCACTGGGAGGAATGCATAGCATTTAATTTAGAGGAATTATGAGTTCTCTTGGGTGTCTTAGAATTTAATAATCTATTTAGTGGCTTTCGATTGCTCTCAGTCCTTGGGATCCAGACATGCATCTCCTTAAGAACGGGAGGCGAAGGGATGGTGTATGATTGATTGCCCGGAAGTTAAATGGAGCGGAGCCCGGATGGCTGACGGCCTCCTGGTGAATGGAACGTGTCAGTGCAAGTGGGGTTGGTCGGAGCCCCAGAAAGATGTCCAGGGATGAGCGCTGGCCTGCCGGGTGTCGATAGGATGCTCTAAGCTACTTTAAACCAGGGGCGGGGAATGTCAGGCCTGCGGGGAAATCATTTGGTCTGGCCCTGCCAAGGCATCTGGGGTGAAGCTGCTCATCAGAAAAAGTCAGTCATGGTCATTATTACCCGCCCCCACACTCCCCACTTTTGTCAGTTTTAATGGTTTTAGTCCATATTTCCAGATTTACATATAAACAGCTTGACCTGTGTGACCTGGGTGCATACTTTTTGCTGTCTCCCCCCCTCTTATCACCATAAATGTTAACATAGAGCATTGCATATAATGGCAAGTTACCAAGACACCATAGAGTCAAGAGAAATGACTAAATGAAGTTTCCTTTCAGCTTGTCTTTTAAAAAATATTTTATTGATTTTTTTTATAGAGAGGAATGGAGAGGAATAGAGAGTTAGAAACATCGATGAGGATGAGAAACATCCAACAGCTGCCTCCTGCACACCCCCTACTGGGGATGTGCCCACAACCCTTGAATCGGATCGAACCTGGGACTCTTCAGTCCATAGGCTGATGCTCTATCCACTGAACCAAGCCAGTTAGGGCTTCAGCTTGTCTGATATGTGTCTATTGGTTTTAACAATCAGGACTTTCATTTGAAAGGGATGTTGCTCATTTTACTCGAGTTCATTCTATGTCCTAGGGGTTTGGGTTTAAAATTGGGCTCTTTCTGGGAGGAGGACACACTCGCACGCTCAGCACATGCTGTTGAAAGAACCCCCAGTCTTCGTTTCATACCAGGGAAGATCAGTGATGAATATCCACAATTAAGTGGAAATAGAAAGCAAAGGATCATGGGATCCTAGAATCGCCAGGGCCCCTGGGAGAGGCTCTCTGCCACTGTGCTCAGCGGTGGATGTCGTGCTACACCAAGTGCCCCACAAAACCAAACCTTCTTTGTTGAAAGTATTGCACATGTCCCCCTTTTCCTCCCATGGACTCCTTCCAGCCCAGGCTTTCGCCACCCTGTGGTCCGTGTCCGTGGGCCGCGCTTATATGCAGACAAGTTCTTTGGTTGATCTCTTCCCACATAAGCTGATAATTTTGTGTGGCACTCAAATGAAAAGAGGTTCCCCACCCCCACTAAGCTAATGCTGATAAAACGTTCAGATCATATCATGAACTCCCCTTATTTCCATCTCATCTTCCTGACAAAACTCTTATGTATGGAACAGGGCTGCTTTTTGTTAGAAGGGGTATTCCACCTCAAAGTGGGGAAAGCAGGGAAGGACATTCATTCTCTCACCGATGCCTAGTTGAAGGGTGTGCGGCTGTCAGGCAGGGCCTGACGCTGATGTGACATGATCCTGTCAGGCTGCGGCTCGCTCCGCCTCTGCGTTCTGCTCGCCTGCTTGGCTTCATTCTCAGCCATTGCTCTCTGCCTGCGGTGGCTCTCGGCATCTCCCTGCTGATACCCTCATCGGTTAGCCATCCCACCCGTTACCGGGCCGGTCCTGGGACAGGGTCCGTAAACCGTCCAAACCACAGGTTCTCTTAATGGGGAGCGAGTGGGTCTCCAAAGCAAAACGTTGTAACCAGAATAAAGGCATAGGCAGAGGGGCCGCTTTCCTGTCCAGGTCTGTTCTGTGGCTCCCATGTGATGTGGCACAGGGAGCAAACGCTCTGGCCTCCGTGTTAAGTGCCTCCACAGTCCTGGACAGAGCCTTCCCTGTGAACTAATACATTAGCCGTGTGTGTGTGCGTGTGCGTGTGTGTGGTGTGTGGTGTGGTGTGTGTATATGTGGTGTGTGTGTATATGTGGTGTGTGTATGTATGTGGTGTGTGTGTATATGTGGTGTGTGTGATGTATGTGTATAGTGTGTGTGGTGTGTTGTGAGTGTAGTGTGTGTGGTGTGGTGTGTGTAGTGTGTGTGTGTGTGTGTGGTGTGTGTGTGTGTGTGGTGTGTGTGTGTGGTGTGTGTGCGTGTGCGTGTGTGTGTGTGTGTGGTCTATGTGGGTGGTGTAATGTGTGTGGTATGTGTGGTGTGTGTGTGTGTGTGTGTGTGTGTGTGGTGTGTGGTGTGTGTGTGGTGTGTGTGTGTGTTATGGTGTGTGTGTGTATGGTGTGTGGTGTGTGTGTGTATGGTGTGTGGTGTGTGTGTGTATGTGTGTGTCTTGTGTGCACCCACGCTCATAGGCAGATCTGATGAGCTGTGATTGGGTGAATTGACCCTGAGAGATGCGTCTACTCAGAATATGGCAACTGATTGTTCTCCCAGGTCTTCCAGAGAGAGGGGCAGAGTGTGGATGTGGGCAGGCAGTCCTGGGTGTGAGACCGTGTGGAGGTGTCTTCTCCCTGCTGTTCCCATGGCTCTGAATTCCCACCGTGATGACCACCGTGTGTGTGTGTGGGATGTCAGTTTCTAAAGAGCATGTGGCCACAGGAAGCTGTGAGTTCCCACCACAGAGCAGGCCTGCCACCCAGCCAGCTCTGTTCACTACAAATACTCTTTAGAGACTCTGATTGGATTTGCTCTGCGAGAAGCAGCTCTGTTCTTCCCATTCCTGCTTCCTGCTGTGCAAATAGGACCGTGGATGGAATTCATGTCTCACAAATGGAACCTGTGGACTTATACCCATGCCTTCTGATCCGAAGTGAGTCTCCTGTGGACAGCATGGGGAAGGGTTTTGGTTTCCTGCTCACTCAGCTGCTGTATGTCTTCAGACTGGAGCATGTAATGCATTTGCATTTAAAGTAATTGCCAGAAGCCCGGCTGGAGTGGCTCAGTTGCTTAAGCAGCATCCTGTGCACCAAAAGGTTGCTGGTTCCCATCATGGTCAGGGCGCATTCCTGGGGTGTGGGGTCGATCCCTGATGTACTATGTAGAGCTGCCCCGACAGAGCTGGGTTCGCTTCAGCAGGGCTCTGATGCCCTGCCGTTTGAGGGTGCCACGTGTGGCGTGGTCAGGTGGTGCTTCGCTGTGGTTGGAAGCCGTCCACTGGCTTCCCAGGCTCTGCTCTCCCCGCCTCCCACCTGGAGTGTGTTTCTGCCCGTTTGGACGAGCAGCCTGCAAGCTGGCCCCTGTTGTTGCTCCTATCACCAGGGCTGTCCTTCAAGTAAACGCAAGGGTACCTGGGAAACAGACAAGCAGAAATGGACGTGTCAGAATTTGTTGGCTCAGGTTACATTTGTGCAGTTTTAAAGTTTTCAACAAGATATAATTAAAAAAAATTATATTAAAAAAAAAGGTCATGGTTGGGCGTGGAGGGGGGGCACTTGGCTAGATCTGTGGTTACCTGGGTGCCCAGGTGGCTGCCCGGTAGAAGGTGAGATAATCTACGCTGGAGCCACACTCTCTCCTCAGTGTCATGGGCAGTTCCGTAGAACTCCTTGGCAGTGCCCTCTGCGAGGCTCTCTGGGTGTGTGGGTCCCTTTCATGTTGCCAGGATGAACCCGAGGCTGCTGTGATGACTAGCGAATTAGCCTTCGTGTTTCCCCCACAGCCATTCAGCGTTTGTGAAGTGTGGTCTGGAAACTCCTGGGTTTAAATCTCTTGGATCGGGCCTTAGCTGGTTTGGCTCAGTGGATAGAGCATCAGGAAGCAGCCTGAAGGGTCCCAGGTTTGGTTACAGTCAAGGGCACATGCATGGATCACAAGGCACAATCTCCTGTAAGAGGGGTGTGCAGGAGGCAGCCCATCAATGATTCTCTGTCATCCTTGATATTTCCACCTCTCTCCCCCTCTCCCTTTCTTTCTGAAATCAATACAAATATATATATATTTTAAAAATCCCTTGGATTAGGGCTGGGATTCTTAATCTTAGACGAGCCCCCCAAGCATGCATAGACCCTTTACAATTTGAGAAGCACTTTCTCCTCCCTCATCATCATCTTCTTTAAAAAATAAATAAAATATTTTATTGATTTTTTACAGAGGAAGAGAGAGGGATAGAGAGTTAGAAATATCGATGAGAGAGAATCATCAATCAGCTGCCTCTTGCACACCACCCACTGGGGATGTGCCCGCAACCAAGGTACATGGCCCTTGACCTGAATTGAACCTAGGACCTTTCCGTCTGCAGGCTGACGCTCTAGCCACTGAGCCAAACCTGTTTCGGCCTCCCTCATGTTCTTGTTTGCCTTTGTCACAAGCTGCTGAGACACGCTGGGGCCAAATGGCTTTGTGGGAGCGGGTGGGAGGATGCGGGGGGAAGATCCTCTAAGGCAGTGGTCAGCAGATTCCTTAGACCACAGAACCGAACATCCGCAGGACAGCAATTGACATCTCTTTTGAGAGCCAACTTTTTTTAAACTTAAACTTCTTCTAACGCCACTTCTTCAACATAGACTCACCCAGGCCGTGATATTTTGTGGAAGAGCCACACCCAAGGGGCCAAAGTGCCACATGTGGCTTGCGAGCTGCAGTCTGCCGGCCACGCCTCTCAGGGAGAGAAAGAGCTGGAGTCCCTGGCTGTCTGTGCTCGCCTCTGTGTTTCTCCTGAGCACGGGTGAGCCTGGCCTGCTCTCCGCCCGGTCGTGCTGTCCCTGCTTTTATGAGAAGTCTTTCAATAATGAGAATCATCTGGGCTTTGTCTGGTCTGCTTGGCAGAACTCTGTGGTCTCCCAGGGCCCTGCCAATTGAATTACAAACCTTTGGGTCTCGTGGACTGTCTCACGGATGGATGTTTGAAACCCTCCTGGATCGGTTGCCTGTCCCATTATCTGCCCCGCACAGCCTTCCAGTCCAAGCAGGCTTCCCCGTCCTTCGGTCCTGCTGTTGCTTACGTCTAGGACCCCTTTTCCAAGGGGCACCTTTCCAGGCTGATGTGTGGGTTTATGTGGGAACTGAACGATTGTGTCCTCGGCGCAGGGGGCCCTGATTTGGATGAAGGAGGAAGAAAAGTCGTGTTCTCCCTTCTTCCTGGGGTGGTTATGACTTTAGGGAACATTAAACCAGGGGGAGGTGGGTTTTGCCCTCTCCAACCCTTTGACTAGTTTCACCTGGTTTGGCCTGTAGTTGTGATGTTAGGTGACGAGGCTATGAGATGGGGAGCTCTGGGCTCGGTAAGTTAGAGCAGCGGCTTATTTAGATCTGGGGACCGTGGGACAGCGGGAACAGGAGTGACTGCTGGCCCAGGCTCGGGAGACGGTTGTGGGAGGACGGTTCAGCCTCTGACACCATCTGGGCAAGAGAAGCACAGAAAGGGCCCGCGTGTCCCCGGCCGCCCTGCACAGCAGGGGCGCTGCGGAGAGGGGAGGGAGGGCCGCCTGGCCTCGCCGCAGACACTGCCCCGGGAACGCTGTCCCAGGCGGGGCCGGCGGGGCTCACACTGGTGCCTGGAGCTCCTTTTAGCTCTAGAAACATGTCTGTCCCCAAGCCCCACAGCTCCCGCCTGCGTCACGGCCGCCAGCCTACTTTCGTCAGAATATGCCGTCTCTCTGATATTTATGAAAGATGGGGGGAGGCCCAAGAGAATAGAAAGGGTTTTAGCGACCTCAGCCCCCTCCTTCCCATTTCTGAGGCTAAAAGCATTCTTTCATGGTTCTTAGGTATGGATTATGGAAAGAGGGGGAAAGGCCCAGCCAGTGGCTTCGTGGTGGAACGTCGACCGATGAACAAGGAGGTCATGGTTTGATTCCCAGTCGGGGCACATGCTCTGGTTACAGGGGCGATCGATCCCCAGGAGGGGACACACAGGAGGCAGCCAATCAGGGATCGTCTCTCATCAATAATGTTTCTCTCTCCCTCTCCCTCTCTCTGTCTACCTGAACCCAATACAAATATAAGACAAAAACAAACAACATGCCACTCAGCCAGTGTGGCTCAGTGGGTGAATGTCAACTTATGAACCAGGAGGTCATGGTTCCATTCCCTGCCAGGACACATGCCCGGGTTGCGGGCTTGATCCCCAGCAGGGGGCGCTTGAGGCAGCCAATCATGATTCCCTGTCATCATTGATGTTTCTCTCTCTCCCTTTCTCTCTGAAATCAATAAGACAAAAAAAAAAAAAAAAAAAAAAAAAAAAGAGGAGAAAAGTAACAGATCCTCCGCCTCAATGTTTCACACTCACCACGTCAAGACCTCAGAGCATGTTGCTCCTAATTTGCTCCTGCTCGTGAATGCTGGCGTATACGTGGCTCGGTGTGTGTGGCAGAGAGAGCTGCACAATTTAAGGCAGCGTTTTTCAACCGCTGTTCCGCGGCACACTAGTGTGCCGCGAGATGTTGCCTGGTGTGCCGTAGGTGCAGACAAGACAAGAATTTTATAATTTTTCACTATTTTGTTTACTTAATATTTCATAATAAAGTAATTATAAAATACTTTCTTTGTGTTTATTTGATTCCTATTCAAGAGAATTACTTTATATATAGTCAATATAGGCACAGAGTTAAATTTTTTAACATTTTCTAATGGTGGTGTGCCTCGTGATTTTTTTCATGAAACAAGTGTGCCTTTGCCCAAAAAAGGTTGAAAAACACTGATTTAAGGACAGCGCAGAGTAAAGTGTTTTTTTTCTTTTTTGTTTTTTTTCTGCACAAGGACAGGAGGCCCTGACACAAATAGAGACTCCATTACAGCTGGACTGACCCTTCCCTGGGCTCAGGAAATACTTCTGTGGAATAGGACTATAACGCTAAAACTAGGACTGCCACCTGACCCATCAGATCCACTTTTGGGCCTTTACCGGAAGAAATCCAAACCCTAATGCTCAAGACATACGCACCTCTATGCTCATAGCGGCATGTTATGGAAGCAGCCTAACGTGTGCATCGCCAGGTGCGTGGGTGGAGGAGATGTGGCACAGACATTCAGTGGAATCTCACGCAGGCACGTGAAAGAATGGACGCTTGCCGTTTGCAACAGCGTGGGTGGAGCTAGAGGGTAGTGTGCTAAGTGAAATGAGCCAGACAGAGGAAGGCAGGCACCCTATGGTTTCGCGTAGATGTGAACTTAAAAAGCAAAGTACGTGACCCAACGAGGCAGAAACGAACTCATTAGGTACAGAGGACGTTTTGGTAGTTGCCGGAAAGGAGGCGCGTTGGGGTGATTGGGTGAAGCAGGGTAAGAGATTACGATATGCAAACAGCCAGTCATAAAAACAGTCGCAGGGATGTGAAGTACAGTGCAGGGCACATAGCCAGTAATATTGTCATCACGGGGTGGTATCAGATGGGGACTAGACTTCCTGGGGGATGGCTTCATAAGATATACCAATGTCTAACCACTGCCCTCTGTACCTGAAACTAACAGCGTATGTCAGCTGCAACTGAAGCGCTTAAGAAACAACCCGGATGTTATCACTTACACATACTGCTTCCCAGTCGTCTGCTCCCATGTATTGTACTTTAGGGCACACAGCTGGAACATGTTAGCAGACACATCAGTCTGAGCAGCTGAAAGCAGAGTTCTGGGAATAGTGTGCGACAGTTAAGTCAGGGAGTGGGAATGAAAAAACTGAATCCCCGCCCCAGCCCAGCCCATAGCTCACCATCAATAGCCACACAGCAGAAGCCCTGGGTGGGACGGTTCATGGCAACGAGGCTACACACGCTCTGCAGTGATCATGTTTCACAAGGCTAGTATTACTACTTATTTTAGCCCCGAGCAAAATCTGGATTCTCGTTCTGTACGCAAAGCAAGAGCGGAAGACGGTGAAGCTTTCATCACAGGCAGCCAATGAAATGCGGACTCGACGGTTGACCTCATACTGTTTGGCGGGGAGGTAAGCTGAGCCAAAAAAGTCAGCCCAGTTTGAGGTGATGGGGCCAGAGCTCCTTGCCTCATTAAAACCAAGAGTGAAATGACACCTCTGTGTTTCTTTTCTGGTGCCGTGGACAAGGGTACGTGTTTAAGAAATAGTAGGAGCTTTTCCATGCGACAGCCTGCAGTGAAGGGGAGAAGAGGGAAGGGAGGAAAGGAAGTGAGATAAAAGGTAAGGAAAACAGAAGGCGAGAGCTGTCTCTTGGCTGCTGCGATTCAAAGTAACGCGGAGGGGGAGAATTCTCTGTGGTGGTTGAGGCTGCTTCACGTTATGGGAGTGGCTCTGCAGTGCCCGACGTCAGTGACAGACATGGGCAAGCTAGAGACCTGGCATGGGAAGTGGACAGGGGTCAACGGTTGCTGACTTCCAGCAACACAAGGATCTCTCTTCCAGTTTCTTTGTAGGGGAGCAGGTAACTTTGGCTTGAACATTTTCACAGCATCATACTTGATTTGTGTGCCAACAGATCCGTCTTCATGAAGAGGGAAAGAGAGCACTGGTGAGGCACGCCTACTGTCTCAAGGCTCTGACTATGTATTCATAACAAGTCTTAGTATTTACAGGCATTTGCCGGCATGCTTGCTGGGTATTCCTCTCCCCCTCCAGTGTACCATTCTCGGTCCCTCCAGGCATCACGTGGGAATGCACCGAAGCCAACGGCTCTTTGGTCCCAGGATGTGTTACTCAAGTAGGACGGCTTTGCCCTCGCAGTCCTCGCACATCCTTTTTGTCCTAAGTGTTAGTTTAATTATGTGCAGGAACATCCATCCCTTATGGTGTGGTTTCTATTGTGTGGTTACAACCCTCGACCTCATCCCGTTGCTGTTTCTGAGAAAACCATTAGAGAATGGTCTTGGCCAGAATTGCTTTCATTAGTCAAATCCCTCTTTCGGCTCTCCGTACCCACAGCTCCCCGTGCAGATCAGTAAAATCCTGCTGGACGGTTTTGGGGGCCTTTGGAGAATACAGATCAGAGAAAACCGTCTCCTGCACTCCCACAAGTCTTTGCGTGGGAGATTTAAGTTGTGGGTTGGGTGTTCTGGAGAAAGAGAGGTTGTTAGGATGTAGAATGCGCTCTGCTCTGGCTGGAGCTGGGGGGAGAGGAACCAGGCAGGACCACGTCACTCGGATGGAGAGCGGGAGAACAAAGCCGTAGTGATGGGCTGACAATGCCCGGGATGTACACAATAGAAGAGCCTTCTTTTCTCTCCTGCTTTGTTTTGCTATTGGAAGGAGCGTCCTGTTCCTTCCCCGGTGGGGCCGGGGGTTCAATGCGGGGTTACCAGGGTTCTCGTCTTGGTGCCTCTGTCGCTGACGCCCAGCGCGGACTTTGAAAATCCATTCACTTTTGGTGGTTTCAGGCAATGGACTATTTTTTTTTTTTTTTAAATGGGGGAGGATGAGTGTGTTCTGTCTTCCATGTAGCGAACAGGATGGCAGTAATTTAAATTAGGTAGTTAAAAATTAATATATTTGGCTTTGTTTTCCATTAATCAGTCAATTTGCCGTAGTGCAGGGACCGGTGTCAACGTAATATTGAATTAATTGCTTGGAAAATGCATCACACACTTGTGCAATGGAGTCATTTGAAGAGAGATACACTGAGTGGCCAGATGATGATGATCTCTGAACGCATAATAATCTGGCCACTCAGTGTGTATCCTATAGAATAAAAGGCTATTATGTAAATTGTCCCCTCCACCAGGAGTTCGACCAGCAGGCAGGCTGGCCAACCGCCCATGTCCCCTCCCCCTGGCCAGGCTGGCAGGACCCCACCCATGCACGAATTCATGCACTGGGCCTCTAATACACACTCTCTCTCTCTCTCTCTCTCTCTCTCTCTCTCTCTCTCTCTCTCTCTCTAAGTGTCCAGATAACCTGCTGTCATCAGGAGTCACTTTCTTACTGGGCTGCCAGGAGAGTTGCAGGCTTCATCTCATGCCAGCGGTACCAAACTCTCGCCCCGTGTGCCCTGTCAGCGTCCGGTCCCCAGCAGTCTGTCCGTCCCCTTGGTGCTCTTTTGGGGCACATGCCGCCATGCAATCCTTGGGTTATGTCCAAGTTCAGTTTCAATGAAGTGTGTGCTACAGATTGTTGATGAAAGAAGTCCTCAGTTCTTTAAAAACAAAACAAAACGTGTAACAGTTTCCACCCTAATTATAAAACGTTGTGCTTTCGTTCACTTGTAAGACACATGGAATATGTAGAAAAACATGTAAATGTGCCTAATTCCCATTGCACTGATTTTCTTGGCTTCATCCTTCTCCCCCCCCCCACTTACATCTAATTACTTGGGGGTCCCCTAGAAGCAAGGAACGTCAGAACATGTGCATACGTCTTCCTCAGAGGGTTTCGGGGGAGCATTTGCCTTTTTGCCATCAGGGGACTGGACTGAGCTCGAGTGGGGTGGCGAGGAGACAGGTCTGCTGAGTGTGAACAGGACTGGCTTCAGCAGCACTGCGATGGGACGCCACATGCCCCAGTTTTCAAGAAGGAAGGACGTGCACACCAGGTCCTCGGCGCGTAGGCCGCCGTGC
Source organism: Pipistrellus kuhlii (assembly GCF_014108245.1). Taxonomy (NCBI): domain Eukaryota; kingdom Metazoa; phylum Chordata; class Mammalia; order Chiroptera; family Vespertilionidae; genus Pipistrellus; species Pipistrellus kuhlii. The sequence continues at coordinate 13,946,624 of NW_023425573.1, forward strand.
TGGTGTCCAGCCGCGGCTGGCCGCCACGTGCTCTTCCGTGTGCTCCTGTCTGTTTGGACTTCTTTGGCCAGCGGCGTCACTGATGCGTGATTGTAGGGATGCTGCTGACGGGGGCTTTGCATCCTGCTGTGCCGGGAGCCAGGGTGGCAGAGGGGAACTGGGTGGCAGAGGCACGGCGGTTTCCCCAGAGGCGGGAGTTCAGTCCTGCCCCCACCCCCTCTTTGGTGTCAGGGTTGGACATGCACCTGCTCTTAGCCTCTCCCCGCCGTGGCCCTCCCTGTGGCCTGGGGAGAGTCAGATCCCTCTGATGGTGCAAGGATGCACTGACCGAAATGGTGTCTATAGAGCACCTCAATACCTGTAGCTGTTCCTCATATTAGATGTCTAAAGCCTGGCTGTAGATGGAGTCAGTGCTTGTCAGCCACCTGTTGGCTCCCTCTGGGTGCTCAGATCTGGACATGATGCTGGGAACACAGAGAAGTGACCTGTCTTTCAGATGACACACTTTTCTCATGCGAGGCTGGCCTCACAGCACCTGTGGCTTTGCCTCTCCATAATTTCCCTGTGCTATTACAGTACTCTGTTGCTTCAGTCTCACCTATGCTAATTTGTAATCGTATACTTATGTATGTGCTTCCTTATTTACTACCCAAGGGGTGTCTGCGGGGCCATCTCTGTTTTGCTCGCCACTGAGTTTTCACCCCTTGCTAAGGGAGGCCCTCGCACGTTTGCTGGAGAGAGAAGTGAGGGCATTGGTGCCCTGGGCTTGTGGGTGAGCTGGGTGTGGGATGGATTTGCATGTCTGCTGTGTGCCATGCAGTGGGCACTTTAACCTAATTTCTTGCTGGGATTACTCCAGAAAACGAATGGACATAGTGATGGGTGTTTTTGATAAATGGATCAGTTACATTTTTGGTGCTTGTGTTTTTCATATTTAGGAATTAATATATTATAGTTTCTATGTTATCATCGCTCAGATCACAAAGTCCAACTTTGAGAGATTTTCAAGAGGGTATGGGAGAAGTTCTTACTATGAATTGCTTGCTGTTATCATTCTGAGGGAGGGAAAGGAAATCACCATTAACTTAGTCTCTACTAATTAACACTACAGGGTTCTACCATAATTAGAACTGCCTGTCCATAGCTCTTTTGGGCATTTGAGCACGCCATTAAAAAATAGATGGCTAAGTAAAAGAAAAAAGTACTATAATCCCCTTGTTTGTAAAAAATAACTACTAAAATCCCACTTAAAAAAAAAAAAAAAAGCCAGTCTCTTTATGAAGTATAACAATGAAGGAAATATATTTAAAGAAAATCTTACAACCCTGTTAGCCATTTTTGTTTTTCTGCATTTGAGCGAGCAGCTTATGAAAACGATTTAACAATGTATTTTTGTCCTGGCTTTGGGCAGGACTATTTCTTACAGAGTAATAAATGGTGGCTATTCAAAAGCTCAAGATGAAAATATTCATAAACAAAAACCCTGTAGGAAGAAGTAATGGAGTTCCCTTCAGGGATGGGCAACACGGAGGAGGAATGAATGAGACAACTGCTCATCCCCCCACTGAGATAACTTTGGGGGGCACGGGGGTGCAGGGCAAAGAAGCAGAAGGCTGGAGGGAGGCGTTCTGGGGTGGTTTGCATGTCCTCAGAAATGTTAGCGGGAGGCCGGGATGAAGGAGTTAAATCTTCTAAGGAACCAAAACATCGCTTTCTCTAATTATACCCCCACCTACGTATGCATCCTCCACACAGTGCCTCCCTCCCCTCCCCGCCCCCCCCCCCCCCCCCACACACACACACACACGGGGTGCCTTTATAATCCATGGGTTTTGAAAGTCAGACACTTCCTGGGCCTGCGCTGTCCCGAGAATCCGGTGGTTTTCTTTCATGGGCCCTTCCGCTGGGACCTTGCAGGAAACGCCCGGGGGGTCTCGTTTTATATTTTCGCTGCACCGCAGGGACGGGTGGAAATATTTAGCTTTTCTGTCTTGGATGTACCCGGACATGTGACAGACACAAGCTTCTGTATTCGACACCGGGTGACTTACTGCTCCTCTCTCCCCTCCGCCGTGGTGGCGAAGGAGTAGAAAACAGCTTAGAAAAAGTAGGCCACAAGACTTAACCGAAGGAAAGTAAGACACTGTATTTCTGTCTCCTTTCATTCCCCCCCCCCCTCCCCAGACTCTGCTAGAGACAGTGGCAGCGTCTAAAAATATCTGCTTGTCTAAAATGATTCATGCTCCCCGCCCCCCTCTACATCCCTCCCAACATAAATGGTCTAAAGTGTAAGCAAACAGTCTTTAAAGTGCACTCGCCTGGCACAGAACTCCTCCCGGAGCGATTGGCAGCAGTGAGCCCAGGTTCCCGGGCACCTTGGAGTCGCTGAGGGGCGTGGGCGCCGCAGGAGAAAACTAGCGGGACAGGCTGTGGCAAGGGTCCAGGCAGGAGGGTGAAGCCTGTTGTTGGCTTCCTTTAGAGCCTGTACATGTTTAGACATACGGAGGGAACCCCCACTGGTGCTCCTGCCCTGAACCACAGCTGTTAGCAGTGGATCTGCGTAAGAGTGGCCCGCCCCCACCCTCCCCCGCCTGCTGGTGTTGTGTGTGTGGGTGTGTGTGGGGGGGGGGGGGGGGGGGTGGGGGGGGATCGGGGCTGGGTCAGAGCAGGCCTCTCCCTCCCAATGTAAGCTGCACTGGGCAGGGACCCTCATGGCGTCTGCTCACGATTGCTCCTTAATGCCTGGTGCTCACCTACTGAACGAAAGGAGGAGGACTTGCCGAAACTGGTTTGGCTCAGTGGATAGAGTGTCAGTCTGCAGACTTAAGGGTCCCAGGTTCGATTCTGGTCAAGGGCATGTACATTGGTTGCGGGCACATCCCCGGTGGGGGGTGTGCAGGAGGCAGCCGGTCGATGTATCTCTCTCATCGTTGTTTCTACCGTGTTTCCCCGAAAATAAGACATCCTCCGAAAATAAGACCTACTTACAGGTTTCCTTCTGAGTGAAATATAAGGCATCCCCCTGAAAATAAGGCCCTCCCCCTAGGCTAAACATGAGAGATTTGGTCCACTGATTCTGAAAGAAATGGAGTCACAAGAAATTCACCAGGAAATTCAGGAATTGGATTGTTATGATGATGTTCCAGAAGATGATGACATGATTGTCATTGAATAAACGAGTAAATTCTTAATACTGCAGGATTCACAGTTTGTCTGGTTTGTGTGGACAACTACCGTACTACTGTACCGTACACAGGTAATAAATTTCCTTTATTTTCATTTAACAATAAATGTGTACCGTATTCTTCTTCATGGAAAAATAAGACATCCCCTGAAAATAAGACCTAATGCATCTTTGGGAGCAAAAATTAATATAAGACACTGTCTTATTTTTGGGGAAACAGGGTAGCTCTCTATCCCTCTCCCTCTCTGTGAAAAATCAATAATATATATATATATATATCTATATCTATATCTATATCTATATCTATATCTATATATATATATATATATATATATATAAAAGAAAAGAAAGGAGGAGGACTCGTAGGATCAGAGCACACACTGGCTGGGCAAGCATGCATTTGTTGATTTTTTACAGAGGAAGAGAGAGGGACAGAGAGTTAGAAACATCGATGAGAGAGAGTCATCGATCAGCTGCCTCTTGCACACCCCCTACTGGGGATGTGCCCACAACCAAGGTACAAGCCCTTGACCAGAATCGAACCAGGAACCTTTCAGTCTGCAGGCCAAGGCTCTATCCACTGAGCCAAACCAGTTTTGGCATCAAGCATACATTTGAACATGTTTTTGTGAGTCCACGCAAACCCCAGAATTCAGTGTCATAGGAGCATTTCCCAAGTGAAGGACTTTAGAGCTGCCTTTGGGAAGGTCCCCGGTGAGGAACAGAGATGTGGGAAACTGTGGATCCTCCGACTAAGCCCAGCGTCCTTTTCCAAGGTAGGCCCCATCTGAATAGCTTATGCTCTTCTGCCTCCTCAAGTCTCTCCAGGGTTCCATTACTTCTAACTGTTAGGTGCAAAGAGCATCATTTCCGTTTACTTTTCCAATGTGTTCTAGTTAGCAAGCTAACCAACCCGATTAAAAAAAAAAAAAAAAAAAAAAAAGAAAGAGTTCTTCATGCTGGCCGCGGGCCAATGAGAGGCGTGCTTTCATATCCTGCCTTGGAATGAGTGTACGCTTTTTTGGGAAGCAGGTTTTTCGTACATCCTGTGAACTTTAAGCAGGCAGCCTTTCAAATCCGACTCTGCATCCCTCTTCTGAGAAACTGTCAGAAGCTCATGCAACCCTTTATGTACAAAGACATCACCATAATCTTGTTTATAAAAAATGACCTTGAGGCTAGTACCAATAAGTGGGAGTGGTTAGAAAACTACCTAATATTATATTTACATAGCTTCCAAAATGGCACATGCTGAGAATTGTTAATTCAGTGAGAAAAGAAAGCACGTTTACTAGAATGTTAAGTGACAAAACCAAACAGGTTGTAAAAACAAAGCAGACAGCTCCCGATAATCACAAGTGACAGCAGCTGGAAACTGCAGGATGCCTTCACTTTTCTGATGAGCTGTTGCATTTTCTCTCTCTCTCTCTCTCTCTCTCTCTCTCTCTCTCTCCTCTCTCTCTCTTTTAAAATATATATTTCATAGATTTTTTTACAGAGAGGAAGGGAGAGGGATAGAGAGAAACATCGATGAGAGAGAAACTTCAATCAACTGCCTTCTGTACACCCCCTACTGAGGATGTGCCCGCAACCAAGGTACATGCCCTTGACCAGAATAGAACTTGGGACCCTTGAGTCCGCAAGCTGATACTCTCTCCACTGAGCCAAACCAGTCAGGGCAAGCTAGTGCATTTTCATCACAGAAGAGCATCTGTGTGACTCATTCAAGTCTGTAGCCATCCATTTCCCCTTTCCTGGGCCGGTACTAAGCCAGGCCCTGAGATACAAAGATGGAGAGCCTGAAATCTCCAGTATCTGGCCCAGCTGGTGTGGCTCAGTGGTTGAGCGTCAGTCTATGTACCAGGTGGTCACAGTTCGATTCCCGGTTAGAGCACAAGCCTGGGGTGTGGGCTTGATTCCCCGTGTGGGGTGTGTGGGAGGCAATACATCAGTGATTCTCTCTTATTGTTGATGTTTCTACCTCTCTTTTCCCCTCCCTTCCTCTCTCTGAAATCAATAAGAAGATATTAAAAAAAATGTCCAGTATCTGCATGCAAACTTGCTATTTGCTCCTGCTTGTTCAGCGGCGAGCGGTGGAGTTCTAGGTAAATGCCACAGCCGGGTTTCTTCCCTGGGCAGGCGGCCTTGTGTGCTCTAGGAATCAAGGTGGGACAAACCAGCACAGAAACAAAGCTGGGAAGTCCAGTTTTCCTTGGGAAATTTTAAATGGACAGTTCAGTCTGGACAGTTCCAGTGTGTATATTTTGGGGGAATGTATAGATTATATAATTGGGAGTCAGATTTGATACACCTTTTTTAAAAAAATATATATTGATTTTTTTTTACAGAGAGGAAGGGAGAGGGATAGAGAGAAACATCGATGAGAGAGAAACATCGAACAGCTGCTCTTGCACACCCACTACCGGGGATGTGCCCACAACCAAGGTACATGCCCTTGACTAGACTCGAACCTGGGACCCTTCATTCCGCAGGCCGACGCTCTATCCACTGAGCCACACCAGTTAGGGCTTGATACACGTTTTCATGTTGCATCTCCTTGGGCTCTAAGGCTGTCTGGATCGTATTCATCTATGGTAGGGGTGTCGAACTCAATCAGAGAAGGGGCCAAAATCTAAAATCCAGCCTAAATCGCGGGCCGAATGGTTTACTGAACAGTCTTAAACTGTCATTGTGATGGAAACACAGCAGAGTGCAGTGATGACAGCGCGGTGCGGGCCACATTGCAAGGCCTGGCGGGACGGATTTGGCCCGCGGGCCTTGTGTTTGACACATGTGATCTATGGCATTGCTGTCTGCTGGGAGCGGGCCCGTCTTCCCGCCTTAACTGAGAATTCCTAAAAGGCAGGGACCAGTTACCAAGACTTTCGTAGTATGTGGCACAGGGTAGGCACGCAATACATGCTTGGGAAACAACGAATTATTGATCCATTCTCTATTAACAATTGCCGTCGCGTGGACTAGACGGATGGCGAACAGCCAGGCTGACATTTGAGCTCTGTACACATACACGCCTCCTCCGTGCCGTCCTGCTCAGGGGCGAGCAGGTGGGAGGAATGCTGGCTCCGCTGTGTAGGCCAGGGAAGGGTATGGTGTTTCATAGCTACTACCTCACCGGGACTGCACCAACGCGAGGCGGTTACACAGTGGCCTCAGCCCCTCGGAAGAAAAGCGCCTGGCACTGCCGAACGGGAAGTGGGATGCTTGTAACTCCAGCGAGAGTTCATTGGCAATGGAAGAGCAGAAAAGGGCTTAGGGTTTGAAGGGAGACGTGCAAGGAGAATAAGAGTGTGATAATTACAAAACACACTTGAGATTGGTCATACTGATAGAATATAAACATGAGGATTAGTGGACAGGTATGTGTATATGTATTTTGCGTGAATATAAGAAAAAAGTTAGTTTTCTCATATCAGCACAAGTATATTGCATTTGGGATTAATGAAGATGAAAAATAATGAAAAAAATCAATAAAGATTTTCTTGAGTCTTTTAAAAAAATATATTTTATTGAGTTTTCACAGAGAGGAAGAGAGAGGGATAGAGAGTTAGAAACATCGATGGGATCAACTGCCTCTTGCACACCCCCTACTGGGGATGTGCCCGCAACCGAGGTACAAGCCCTTGACCAGAATTGAACCTGGGACCCTTCAGTCTGTAGGCCGACACTCTATCCACTGAGCCAAACCGGTTTCGGTGGTTTCCTTGAGTCTTATGTTTGAATACTGTACTGGTTTCTGAGGCTACCATGATCCAAGGGTTTTACATCTTCTTAGTGTTACAGGACACCCCCCCCCCCCACACACACACTTAATGTTGGAAATGATATGTGTAAGCATGTACTGTAGGAATGTCAGCCAGTGTTTATTTTTGTTTTGGAGCAGGTCCAGAGTTTTCAGCCTCCCTCTGCGGTTACTGGGAGGCCGTGTGCAGTCAGGCCTGGGATGGGAAGCGGGTCATTTTAGAATGAAAGCCCGTCGAGGCTGATGAGAGATCTGATATTTGGAAAGGTAAATGACATGCGTCCTGGCATTTCTTGCCTGCAGCATGAAGTCCCGAATCCTCGCTCTCTCTTTGACCTCCGCCGTCTGGGTACGCCCCGGGTGCTTGTCGGGGGAAGTAGCCACGTTTTCTCTCAATTTCCTGCCTCCTGGTTCCACTGAGTGTGATGCTCGCTGCCCTGTGACCTGTGCTGAGAGCCTTAGATATTTTATCTCATAAAATCTAATGTGACTGACATAATCGCCATCCAATCTCTTTGGGACCGTTGTTTTGTCCAGAGTCCCACAGCTAGTCAGTGTCATGTCAGAGTTGACCACCCATTGCCAAAGGCCCGCGACCTTTCAGAGCTGGTGTTCAGATGAGTGCTTGTGAAGGATTCTCTGAAAGGCCTTCTTCGGTCGGTAGGAGAACATTGCTGTCTTAGGATAGTGATGCCCACTGTCTTAGAAAGATATTCCTTTCCCTCAGCGTATGGCTTAATGACATTTATAGAACCCACCCACTGCTCATTCTGCTTCTGCCAAAATGCCAGTCTTGTAGTAGCCGGCGGCGGTGTTTTCTCACCCAGTCTGCTCTCTGTTGAGTTGACCAGTGATACATGGGATTAGTCATATCATTTCCACTAAAACGTAAATTTAATTTTTATTATACATTTCATAAAACCATATCCTTTCTGTTAGGAATTCAGCCAGCAGTTGGCTTAAACGCCAAGGAGTTTACTTTGAAATGCAGCTTCTTTGAACAGGTAGTTATGAATGTAAGAAGATGATACTATTTGGTTTTATTTATTTATATTTATTTTTTTTAATTCCCCAAAATTGGATCTTTTATTTTATTTTATTTTTCCATTTTTTTTATTAAGGTATTACATGTGTACATATCTTCCCATTGCTTACCCCCGCTCCTATATATGCCCTCACCCCCTAGTGTCTTGTGTCCATTGGCTATGCTTATATGCATGCATACAAGTCCTTGGATTGATCTCTCATCTCCCCCACCTACTACCGGGTTTTATAGAATCTTTCTCATCTAAAGGGTTTTTGCTCCAGAGTTTCTCTGTTGGCTCCTGCAGTTGGCTCTGCAGAGATCCTGGCTGCACTGTAATAGGCAGAGCCCCACCCACTGGCCCCCGCTTGGTGCTGGGCCACTTTCTGCACGTGCCCTGTCTGCTCCTGGGCGAGTACCCAGCGCTGGGCGGTGCTGGGCAGTGCTAACTCAGCTCGGCCCTCCGCCTCCCAGGCTGGGCCCTGATCCCACGCTGGGTTTCTAAGGAATTCATTTTCTCTCTTTTTCTTTTCCCTTCTTTTAAAAGCAAACACCCAATGCTAATAAATCCTGACTCGGGGCTGCCCTGGTTGGCATGCCTGTCTGTCTTTGTCTTGAAGGCTGACAGGAAGCTTCATCGGTAGACAGTTGCAGACAGCTGGTTCTCAGACAGCAGCTTTTCATCATGTGGTTCAAGATGTTTTTCACTTAGAAGTTCTCTCTTCAAAATCCAGCCGTCCTCTACAATTTCTGTTTTTTCCCTCCGGGGTTTGGGTATAGGTGACTTGGACGAGAGGTTGTTAAAATCAGTGGATGGCCATCTTGAACAGTGCTTTTTGGACTTTGCACCCTGTTAGTAAATATTTATTTACACTTGAGGTACTCTTACCACTGTGAAAGAGCATATTATTAATTATGTTATATAAATTAACGTAAGTAATTCATACTAGTGTCTATTATGTGTACTGCAGACAAAATCCAGGAATCGAAGGATTTTATGGGGGAAAAAAGTGCTCATATTTTCTTGAGCCCAATGCCCCTCACTTGAGAGAGCACTGATTTAGAAAGCAAAGGCTGATCAGTGCACCCCAATTCTTTCTGAGCAGCACCCTGAACCCCAGTTGGATGTTTCTGAAGGGTGAAGTTTGTAGTAAACTTCAGAATGAATGTAATGAGTACAGCCTCTGGTCACAACTAATTATTCTGAGTTATCTATTCAGGGAATGTGGTTACCAGTTCAACCAGTTAAGGTCTTCAATTTATTTTGAAATATTTAAGACATACAAGACGTGTCTACCCCCTTAAAAAATAACACATCACCTTCCTCCTGCAGAGGGATCCTGTCTTCTGGTTGGCTGCTTCCATGCACGTATAGACCTAGGTTTGGCTCTCAAACCAATGTGCTGTTTTGCATTTTTAAAATTTCATGAAAAACTTGCATACAATGCATAGTATGTATTTGTCTACAACTCTGAGCTCCTCCCGATAGTTCCAAACGGTTTGGGTACTGGCAGTCCGTCCCTCCTGCCAGCCTCAGGAGTATTTTGTGCACCTGCCCCTCACTGCACTCTCTTAGAATTATTGGTTCTTACAAGTTCTTCTTCTTCTTCTTTTTTTTTTTTAACTCTTTATTGTTGAAAGTATTACAAATGTCGCCTTCCCCTTCTCCCCCATTGTCCTCTCTCAGTCTGCCCAGCACTGCCCCCTCCTCCCCAAGTTCTGGTTTCTTAAAGTAAAAAATCATCTTACTAGCTAAACTCATACCATCTGAACCCAGGACCGAATAGATTTGGGTAACTTTTTGGAGAGGAGAAATTTGGAGGGAAGTCAAAGAGGTATTCGTATTTTCCTCATGCCTTACCCGAAGCTGCTGACGTGAGGTCCCTGAAGCTCGGGAAGAGATGTACCCAGTGGCTCCTCAGCCCGTGGGAGCCAGCTCCAGCACATCACGTAAAGGGACCCCCACTTCCTAACTCAGTATCTGTTTCAGCCGCAAGTAATATGTTTGAATAACACGATTTCCCTCAGTATGGAACTCATGGGTGTGGTAGGGGTGTGGGGGTCACTCATTGGTCCTCAATCGTTGGATTTTTCTGGTATGTGGGTGTGATGAAAAGAATTCTTAGCGTTTACTCTAGACTAATTTTCTAGTTTCTAAAAACAATTCTTTTTTAGGCTTCTCTGTTAGAGATTAAGAGGTGATAGGATTAGAGGTTATAAGCAAAGATTTATAGCTGCCTATTTGGACAACCCATGAAAGCAATTCTTTGAAAGAGTATATGCCTAGCAAATATTGAATAAATATTGATCAGATGATTGATCTAAGGAAAGAGCCAAAGGGAGAGGAATAATTCCTTTGTGCGATTTGGAATTGCACAAGGACAGAGTAATGTCAAACAAGGAACTGGAAAGCTTCATCCTTATTGGATGTCCTCCTGGCCGTAGGGTCAACCAGATGGCCAAGGATTTGCCTGGCACCATTACATAAACCTAGATATTTGAGAAAGGGGACTAATCTTTTTTTATGGACAAAGTAAAAAATAAGCAGGTTCCATTAAATAAAATCAGGTAGAAAAGCAGTGGAAGAGATGGCGACTATAAGAGCATCCTAACTATCACTGTGCAGTTTGGGCCCATATTGTCCGGGGCACATGGTTATTTTTGTAATCTGTTCTTATTTTGGAAGACTAAAGCCACTGGATCTAGTCTTTTTTTTTTTTTTTTTTTTTAAATTATGATTTTGAATCCCCAATTAAAGCTAACAACTGCTTCAGCTAAGTTGAAGCCTGTTGCCTTTAATAAACAGCCGAATGAGGAAAGAAGGCTAGATTTGCCAAAATCTTATTTTATAACTTGAAGTTCTAAAAAGCAATAGAAAGCCAACTTCGTAGCATTTCCCAAAATATTTCAACCCATATGCTTAAAAATTTACTGCCAAATACTTTAATTTGTTAGTGAGAAACAAAATGCATTCTCTCAGAGCTGTGCTTTGGGATCCACGGAGGTGTACACAGAACTGCCTGCCCGGGAGGGAGTTAGCAGGACAGGCACATGCCACCCCTTCTTAGAGCAGCTGTTTTGTAGACAAGTAATCTGATCCTGTTTGCAGGTTTATCATCCTTTTCCCTAGCACGGACACAGACAATAGTGTGATGAAGGCCTGGGGGAAAGGGGCGAGGGGGTAGGCAGGTGTGGGATGGAAGGGATCAGTTGGGGGGAAAAAGGAGGACATCTGTAATGCTGTCAACAATAGAGATACATTTAAAAAATAGCCAAAGCACTAACCCATTAGCCACCCCTGAATTCTTATAGGTTTGAGCAGAGCCATCGAGGTGATCACAGACTGAGTCTTTGCCTCGTTTTCCTTTGACGTTTCCCTCTTCTTGAAAGTTTTGTGATGGAAAGAGGACTGCATACTAATATCTAAGTTGAGTCGCCAAAAACCTGTCATTTGATGTCAAGAAAGGAAATAGGAGTCTGCTTTTATTTGGGTGGAGCCTTCGTGGTTGTAAAACAACACAACTCAACACAACACACACGACACGACACAACAAAAACACCGATGACACTGGCTGGGATTCTAACTCCCAGCAAGGCCATTTGGCTCTGGACCCACACTATGTATTTCCCCCCTCCCATACAACATACCCAGCTTTTCAGGTGGGAATTCTGGGGTACACTCAAAGGCCCTAAAATGAGAGTTAAGAGGAGGCAATAGCAGCTGGTGATTATGTGGCATCACTTGCCTTTTTTAGGCGCCATTTTCTTAATGGAACTGTTGAAAAATCCAGAGTGAAATAAGGACCCCGAGGGGCTGGCCATTTCGCTGTATCCCTCTTCGGAAGCATTGGTGAAGGAAGCTTTCAGAAATATACTAAGGAGCATCGAGATGGGTTTAAAAGTGAAATAAAAGGACTTAACTCCTCCGAGGCGGAGGAGGGAGGGTGGGGAGGGAGCTCAAAATAGTACTCTCAGTTCTTCTTATGAAGCTTCCGGCACCGTTTGACTTTATTTCTTGGGTCAAAATGAAGCTCACGCATTACGTGAGCTGCTGATTAGTGAATGCTGCTGATTGGCTTGATGGCCACTGTGAATTTTAAGGGACGAGAGTCCCTGGATAGGTGTTGCCGGGCAGTTGCTATTTAAAATTGTAGGGGGTTTCAGGGGGAGGAGGACCTCAACAAACAACCCTTTTGTCTGATAGAATTCAAAGAACAGAGAGAACATGTAGTCAAGTTAATCCACTTGGGAAAGGGTCTCACTTTTTAATGTAAAATGGGACATTACATAAGCAAGTTTAAAAAGTATATGTTTTTATTGATTTCAGAGAGGAAGGAAAAGGGAGGGAGGGAGAGAGGGAGACAGAGAGAGAGAGAGAGAGAGAGAGAGAGAGAGAGAGAGAGAGAGAGAGAGAGAGAGAGAGAGAGAGAGGGAGAGAATGAATCATGATAGGCTGCCTACCACATACCTATTTACTGGGGATCTAGCCAGAAACCTGGGCATGTGTCCAGACTGGGAGTCGAACCGTGACCTCCTGGTTCGTAGTTCGATGCTCAGTCACTGAGCCACACCAGCCGGGCATTATCTGAGCAAGTTTTAGGCAGTGGTGTCAGCGGTCTCTCTGCAGTTACTACTGCTACAGTCCTAACGACAGTGATGCCAGTCTGTTAGGATCCGAGGAAGCCCAGCTCCATAGTTTTGAACTTTCATTTCTATTAAATTTCCCACTTTGCTGTTAGAATTAAAATTTAAAAGAATATTTATTTTGCAGGGTTGCCTGACGATGCTGCTTTGGATCTGTTTCTGTTTATTCTTAAACATTCCAGACACCAGGGCATATTCTCTCTCTCTCTCTCTCTCTCTCTCTCTCTCTCTCTCTCTCTCTCTCTCTCTCTCTCCTTTTTCTTCTCTTCCCCCCCCCCCTTTAGAGAACTCATCTCAGCTCAGTGACCCATGCTACCAATTGCATTTGCTGGAACCAGTGCCTATAACAGGTAGCCACTGCAGCCTGCGTTTGTTCTAATCTCACGGAGGCGGTGAGGTGTCCTCTCCGGTCCCACAGGGCTGTGGTGGCCCTGGTGAGGGGATCACTTGGGAGACAGACTTGGTTACCGCCCATGCCCGTGCCTGATTGCCAATAGCGACTACAGAGCTTGTGAGTTAGACTTCTGCCAGGACGCAGAAGCCCTGGTGTGAGTGCCTTGGGACTGGAGAATCTGCCATTGCTTTCCCTGCTGTGGGAGTCAGGAGGTCTCTCTCTCTCTCTCTCTCTCTCTCTCTCTCTCTCTCTCTCTCTCTCTCTCTTCTTCCCAGAGCAGGGGACAATGAGCAGGTGAGAGCTGTGTCCTCCTGGCTCCCTTCGCCACCTGTTCCATCTGGTTGGCCACAGCCTTCAGGATTTTCCTTTTATTTCCTGGTCTTACCATTTGCTCACCCCTGGGTCTCCTTTAGCTTACACATTTCTAATGCGGTTGAGATGATAGAGCATGGCTGTTTGCACCTGATTTATGGCCAGTAAGACTCATACTGCTAAGAACGATGAAAGATGATTTATTTTTTCCCCATGTCTGTGTGTGTGTGTGTGTGTGTGTGTGTGTGTGTGTGTGTGTGTGGTGGTGGTGGTGGTTAGGGATTTCTTCAAGGTAAAAGTTTATCATTTACTAAAAATTCCAAATTGTCTTATAAACAAATGGCCTTAAAGAAGACCTATTAATGAAAAGGAAACCTGTTCTGGTTACATTTCTGGGAAGTAGTTTTCTAAGATATTGTTTTAAGATTCTATTTGGCTAAGACCTGATTAAAGCAAAACCAGGAATTGGCCATCTGGAGAGCGCTATTAGTGGAGCCAGAAATGTCCTTGTCATCTTGAATCATCTAATAGAATTTGCACTGGAAAAAAAACACACACGGTGGGTTGAGTAGAATCCAAAGTCTACGGAAAAAGTCTGGTCTCCCTACTTCTATTCATTCAGGGAAGCTAATTTGTTTTGCCTGTCTTTCGTAATTAACAGTAATTCCTCTATTACTTATGTGCAGAATTTAACATTTGACTTTCGTAGTCCTGTGCTGTTGTGTTTTTAATGTCTCCCCACTGGACTGTAAGTTTTGAGAGAACATGAACTGAGCCTTTTTTGCTACATGTTCTGCAGTGCCCAACACGGCCCCGGACATAAAATAAGTACATAACGAACACCTAGTACTTAGTCATCTTAGTCCGGTCATTAGGTCACTGTGTTTACATTCTCGTTGTCTTCATCAGCTGGTTTCGCAGTTTCCGCTTTGGCGCTTCTGAATGACTTGTATCGTTTTCTTCAGTCAGTACCTAGCAGTGCCGAGACACAGATTTTCATTCAAGGCTGGGGATGGGGGCGGACGCTGGGGATGTGTGTAACAGTTTTGTGGTTATAATGGGTTTTTGTTTATTTACTTAAAGTATGTTTTTATTGACTTTTAGAGAGAGAGAGGAAGTGAGCGGGAGAGAGTTAGAAACATTGATGAGTGAGAATCATTGATTGGTTGACTCCTGCACACCCCTATTAGGGTGTCAAGCCTGCAACCCAGGCATGTGCCCTGACTGGGAATCGAACTGTGACCTCTTGGTGCATGGGACCACACTCATCCTACTGCTCCGCCCCCCCTTCCTTCCCCTCCCCCCCCCCCCGCCCCCCAGCAGGGCTACAGTGCGTTTTTTATATTTATTTATTTATTTATTTATTTTTAAAATTTCTTTATTGATTAAGGTATCACATATTTGTCCTCAAACCCCCATTCCAATCTCCCCCCACCCCCACTCATGCCCCACCCCCCTATTGTCCTTGACCACTGGTTAGGCTCATATGTGTGCACGTAAGTACTTTGGTTGATCTCTCCCTTTTATCCCCACCCTCCCTCTGAGGTCCAGCAGTCTGACCCATGGCTCCTTATCTCTGGGTCTGTTCTTGTTCATCAGTCTATGTTGTTCACCATTTCCCCTAGATGAGTGAGATCATGCCCTACTGGAAATATATTTATAAGAATAAAAAATGAGACAAGCAATACTTGTTACGCTGAAAGGCATATGAATGTCTGCAGTGAGCTTCTTTCTGGGCCACCAGTTCTTTTGAGACTATAGTGCGTTTTTTAAAGTTTGTTGTGTGGAAAAGGAAAACAGGAGCAGGAAACGTGATTGTCCTGATGAAAACGAGTCACATAAACATACACATTTGTAGAGCCAGGAAGATGCTTTGGACATGATATAGTCCTATTCTTTCATTTCTTATAGATGAGAAAATCAGGACCCGTGTGATTTAACGACTTAGGTGAGGTCACAGTTAGCAGAAATCTGGACTTGGACAATACCGTGAGTCGGATGGGATAATCGATTTATATTGTGTCTGGGTTCCCTGAGCCAGTTTGTGGAACGTGTTATTCTGTGGGTAGCTGTCTGAGAAACTCACACATTCTTTACCCGTGTGATATTTAAAAAAAGAAATCGTGGCTTAGCGGTTGAGCGTCAACCCATGAACCACGAGGCCATAGTTGGAATACCGGTCAGGGCACATACCCAGGTTGCGGGCTCCATTTCCAGTGTGGGGCGTGCAGGAGGCAGCTGATCAATGATTCTCATCATTGGTGTTTCTATCTCTTCCTTCCTTGCTGAAACCACTGAAAACATTAAAAGAAAGGGAAGTCTTTCAAAAGACCTTTCCTGGGTGGATATACTGACCAACCCTGTAAGATGGCCTCCCAGGGACCGAGATGACAGGTGCCACTCCATGTAGTGAGGCAGGGAGATGAGAAATGTGGGTCATAATTCCAGGTCTACCGATGTGAACTGCAGGGCCCTGAAACAGATCACGTGGCACTCAGAGACCCAATTCGTGGTGCTACTCACAAAGGAAAGGGTGAGACTGGGTTCTTTCTGAGAGTTCTTTCCGTTCTCAATCTAATGCTGCAATGAAGCAGCGGTCAACACTTGGCACATGACACGACCGAGGCTTTATGGAATCGGAGTAGACACTGATGTACGAGAGTCTTACCAAACGTGTCTGCGGCTCAGCACTCAGAACTGCACATCTCGACACTGTACTGTATCTATGCACTAGGCTCTGTTGATGCTTTTCCAGATGCTTTCTACTTCCCAGGCTTAATTTGGATATCTCTTCTCCTCTTGGAGCTTGTTCAAGGACTAGGAATGCCAGGATTAGATGCATATGACCCAGTAGACTTATTACTTAGGAATCTTTGGGCCCTTCCAAAGGAACAGCCCATGCACAGGTGTTATTAAAGAATAGTCTGAACAGTGTGGCTCAGTGGTTGAGCGTCAATCAGAACCAGGAGGTCGCGGTTTGATTCCCAGCCAAGGGCACGTGCCCGGGTTGTGGGATCGATCCCCAATGGGGGGTGTGTAGGAGGCAGCCGATCAATGACTCTCGCTCGTCATTGATGTTCCTCTCTCCCCCTCTCTCTTCCTCTCTGAAATAAAGAAAAAGGTATATTTTAAAAAAAGAATGAAGAAAACTAGTTGTTTACATTTGAAGCATGTTTTATTGGAAAGTGTTACAGCTGCTCTATCGGGCAGTGTCATTAAATTGGTGTATTTTGCCTCATTTTTATTCCATTCCATAGAGAAGTAAATCCAGAGCTTCTTAGCCATGCTCACTGCTGCTCAGGAGGAGTGTCCCAGGAGGGTAAATAGAAGGCCAACTGGGTATACTTCAATGTCATTTTACCTTGTCCTGCACTCTGGGGTATGATGACTCTTCTTTGCTGATTGTGGTGATTTCCAGTAATCCACCTCTCGCCAGTCAAAGCTCCAACAGTGCTGCAGTGCCTGTGGCCCTGAAATTTCCCTGTCTTCCCTCAGGGGAGAGTTGGTCAGCCATGACACCCAAAGGACCCTCTGCCCTCCGTTTATAGGGTACTCTTGGAAGACTGGGGTTTAAGACACTGTGCAGCCAGCGGGGGGGCGATGTTTTCCTTGTTGGGGTAGGTAAATTGGTGATGGAAGATGATGTGTATTGTACCAGCTCATAGCATGAGATGGGGCACATTTTCAGTCCTTAGTGAGTACGTTATTATTCTGCTTTATAACTTCGCCTCTAGGTTTATAGACAACAGATAGACAACAGACTCATGTATGTTGTTAAGACTTGGCAAGATCCTCCAGAATATGTGATTTAGTTTAGGGTTTTGGCACAGTGTCCTCTCAGTTGTTTAACTTGGGGAGAAGAAGCTAGCCTGCTCTGTGATCAGAGTATCCCCTTGCTTTGCGGCTGAGCAAATAGGGTCTTAATTTGTATGTGGAGGATTTTATATCTAGACATAATTCAGGCTCCTTTTCAGAATGTGGGGGTATGGGGTGTGGACAAACTACACTATTGTCTTTTGAATTTCTTTTGCTAATTCATTCACAAATTAGAGAAATATAATAATTTTTATCCTATACTTTATATTTCCAGTGTTAAAGATTACTATTTTTTTTGTTTATGCAAGTTTAGTTAATAAAATTTATTGTTACTTAAAGTACCGAAGAAGACTTTTTCTCCCAAAGAATGCCAACATTTAGAAACAACACAGAGCTTGTGTTTCCAGAATGCTTTGTAAGAAAAATGTATAGAAAAAAAATTGTCTCTACATTGTATAATTTTGAGTTTTCAAATTCTTTAAAAATGTTTTATTATTATAGAGTTATAAATGAGATAAGGATATTTGTGACCTTTAATATTATTCAACTTTGTTTTAGAAATTCTAACCAGTACAACTATCCTCCCAAAACAAACGAGGAAGAAAGAGAAATAACCATTAGTAAATTTTATGATTGAAGATACATATAAAAATTAAATGAAAGGGCTTATGTTTTCTTATGTTTAATCTCAGTAAGAATATTATAAATGCAACTTAAACAAAAATGAGATTTGTTTTTACCTTTTAGATGGACATTATCCAATACAATATGAGCACATATTTATTGAACATTTATTGTGTATTAGGTGTGATAGTAGCTCACTTATTCATTAAAAATAACTCTTGCCCAGCCAGTGTTGCTCAGTGGTTGAGCATCAACCCATGAACCAGGAGGTCACCATTTGCTTCTGGGTCTGGGCTGGGTTATGGGCTCCATCCCCAATAGGGGGCATGTAGGAGACAGCTGATCAGTGATTCTCTCTCATCACTGATTGTTTTTATCTTTCCTCTCCTCTCTCTGAAAATCAATCTATCAATCAATCAATCAGTCATTCACCCTTTGAGGTAGGTATAAAGACGTAGCCTCTGCTTTACAAGAATCTGCAGCAATGTCTAGTAACTGCCCTGGGGCTGGGTCCATGACTGAGCGGGGAGCTGCAGCCCACTGCAGAGGCAGGTTCTAGGACCTGTTCTCTCACCACAGAACTGCCTCCAAGGTGGAAAGCATCCGGGTCAGTGAAGGTGTCTGGGAGGAACTGGCCGGCCCCCCTGCACTGAAGGTGTGGGGGACGCTTCTTGCACCTCCTCTCTAGAGCTTTTGAGGTAACGCTCTTCAACAACTACGATCCAGCAAGTCCGCTTCTAAGGACGTAACCAGGCAAGTGTGAGAAGAAGTGTAGGAGATGTACCTACAGTATGGTTCATAGCCAAAATCTGAATGGGCATGTGGAGGGAGGTGTTTCGCTGAATTATGGCACTTCGCCCATGGGAAGTCTTACGACGGTTGGAAAGGACGATATGGTGCCATGTGTATGAATGCGAATGCCTGCATAACGCTTTGTGTGAAAAAGAGCAGGTTACAAAACGGTGGGTACTCTGTGCCACGACCTCATCCTCCCTGCACGTCTGAGAAGCTGTGCATGTGTTCATAGACCACAGGGCAGGGGGCTGGCATCTTGGGGTGGTGGCCGATAGTTATCTTCATTATCTTTTCGCCTCTCTTTTGAGATTTTGTAGTGGGCATGTGCTATTTTTATAATTGGAAAAAAGCTCTAAAAGTATTTTGTTTTCTTATTCTCTTAACTCTTCATTTTGGTGAAATTCGGTTGGCCAGTTTTACCCGGGATTCAAGGCTGCCGGAACGCAAGCTGACTTTTGCAGAGAGCCCTTCCTGAAGGCTCGGAGTGCCGGTTCCCTGCACTGCGCTGCCCAGAGGCGAGTGTGGGGTGCCGTCATTAGGGGGCGCCAATGAGCTTTGGGTGTGCCCTGACAGGCAGCGCCCACCTCGCTGGCTCCAGCTCCCTGGTTTACAGATGGCGTTTTTGAGATTCTCCCCACCCCCAATCACAACCAGTTATGTTGATTTAATTTGTTTGAAACTATTATTTTAAGCCTCGGCATCTTTTTAAATTGAATAATGTTGCAGTCTAAGAAAAAAATTAATTTTATTTATAAAAAAATGTATGGGTTTATTTATTTGAATAGATTTTAACCTATGGATTAAAATGTTTTTTTTTTTTTTTTCTTACAGTGTATTGAATTTGGGAGCAGGAATCCAATTTCTATAAATTTAATATGTGAGACTATAAATTGACTCATTGAAGCAAATGAAATTTCTCAGCATCTTTAGAAAGAAATTGGCCATTTTACTTGCAGTCATCTAACTCTAATTGATGTATGACCTAATTAAAACAGGTCTGTCAGTGTTTTGTAAGAATGATCTATTCTCCAGCAATCATTCCACCGGGCTACAAACTTTACTCCATTGTATGTTCCCACTTGTTCTGTCAGGTGGGGAGCGGAGGAGACACTGACCTGCTCTGGGTGAGGACTTAGGGCCCGGGAGTCGGCGGGGAGCAGGGGAGTGTGGGGCACTGAGAGCCAGTGTGTGCGCGTCAGTGCCTTCGGGGGAGGGAGCTGGTGTGCAGGCAGGGTCCCCAGACGGGGCATCCCAGTCTCTTTCTTCCCCGTTTCTAGGACAAGAAGCCATCGCCCTCTTCCTTTAGCACAAACGCAAAGCCACAGCATGTGACTCAGCCCTGACACTGGAGGCAGAACTGCTCCTCTAGCTTCCTGCAGGGCTTCTCTTCTTCTTTTTTAAAAATATGTTTTTATTGATTTCAGAGAGAGGAAGGGAGAGGGAAGGGGGGAGAGAGAAACATGGATGAGAGAGGAACATCAACTGGGGATCGAGCCCTGAAACCTGGGCCTGTGCCCTGACTGGGAATCGAATGGTGACCTCCTGGTTCATAAGTCGACCCTCAACCACTGCGCTACACCGGCTGGGCACTGCAGGGTTTCCAGGCACAAGTGTCCATGTGCTTGCTCGGGGGAGCTCTTCAGTATGCATTCGGTGTCCTTTAAAGATGGGCGGGTGCGAAGAGACAGGCACGGAGACGCGATGTTGGCCGAGTCTCCCTCTGGAAGGGCTCCCAGCAGGAAGCCACGCTCTCGGCCTCTGTGCTGCCTGCCCTGTCCACCTGCAGAGCCCGGGGAGCTGTCCCGAAAGAGGGAAACTGCAGCTTCTCAGCACCACGACGGGCTCGTCACGTTGACCGACGACAACAAACCTGTGGCTCAGAACAATTGAGTAGGCGAAGACTTCCTGGGAGCAAAGCTCCGGGAGGTGGACCAGGACCGAGACGCGGAGGGCGGGGGGAGGATGGCGAGGCAGGTGACCTGGGACTCTGCCGTGGGGGCCGGATGTGCTCGGCACCTGCATGGAAGGCACTGGCTTTCAACCCCGGCACATGTGTCAAACACAAGGCCCGCGGGCCAAATCCGTCCCGCCAGGCCTTGCAATGTGGCCCGCACCGCGCTGTCATCACTGCACTCCACTGCGTTTCCATCACAATGACAGTTTATGACTGTTCAGTAGACCATTCGGCCTGCGATTTAGGCTGGATTTTAGATTTTGGCCCCTTCTCTGATTGAGTTCGACACCCCTACTGTAGAGAGATGATGTCATTGTCCCCCAGTTCTGTGGGAAACCCTGGGCACCACACGATGGGGCCTTGTTATGGAACCAGGAGGAGCTCGGGCATGCGGGAGGGCAGCAGGCTGGGAAGGTGTCCCCGAGGGCTCAGCTTGCCACCATCAGCTCGGAGCGTCTGTCTGGACGTCAGATCTAGACTGAGCATTTCCATCACCGGGTAGCTGTAGAGGTTATGTCAGGGTGAGGGCGGGGCAGGAGAGGCCAGGAAAGCAGGCCTATTAAAGGCAATCAAATTTCCTAGAAAACAGGGTGGAAAGGGTTTGATTTTTGACAGAAGTTCGAATTATGGGAATCAGTTTATATCTCACCATAAAATGTAGATGATAATCACAAGTATGGCTTACTTACTAGAAGGAGACAGAACAAGTGACGAGTTGAAATTTTTAGAGGGTTGGGGGGGGTGTTAATCTTTTTCAAGAAAATGGTATGATCACACATAGTGGTATTTGTCTTCCTCACCATCATCGTGGGAGTCCTATTGCAAACCTTGCCTGGGGGTCCGTCCCTTCCCCCGGCCTCTCTAATCCTGTAACATCCCGACTGCTCTTCACGCTCTCGTCCTTCAGTTGTCAACTCTTCTAACCCCGCCCGACCCCGGTTCATTCGCGCTTGGCGTGCAATTCAAGTCGTTCTTCAAAATCCCACTCATTGACTTTCCCGAGTCCCTGATCTTTTGTTAGTTCCTGCAGCTCCTCTTTGCGATCGGTTTATTGTTGGGCGGTTGGGATTCTGCGAGTGACTGACGGACGGACGCACGGGGCCGTGACTGGCAGGCGTCCGCTGTCATTGCGGGGGAGGGATGGTGGAAAGGGGACCGATTTAAAAAGGCGTCAGCTCACTGTTTTGTGTTTCTCCTTTCCCTTTCTCCTTCCGCTCCTTGATTGAGTGGAGGAGGATAATGACTCCGTAGCTAAAAAGGACCTCTTCGTGGTCCAAAGTGTTTGGAAACCGTAGTGCTCTGAAAAGGCAAGCGGTCCTCTGGGGAAGGCTTTCAGACCTGCTTGTCCTAATGCTGGAATTGAGATTAAACTCGGGGTCGTCGATAAGGGGGGTCGTGCTACTGAAGGAACCGGGGCTCTGCTGCATTGACGACATTGAAACCCTGAAGAGAGATGATTTCATCTTTCCTTAAACCCGCATTTTGCATGTTGATGTTCAGTTAATTTTTTGGTTCTTCTGGATGATTCTCTATGCTACTGGGAATTGTGTGACTTTTTCATTAGTATTTAAAATTTCATTTTTTAAGCCTTACGAGTGCCAGTTCCTTGGGGAATGGAGTCTTTTCGGTCGCAGCCTGGAGGTGGAGCAGTGCCTGGCACATAGTAGGCGCCAAGAACGATTTGTATGAGCATCAGGCATGCTTAGCACGCTGTGCGTATGACGTACGTGGGACTCCCTTCTCTAACATGGTTATTTCTTACTAGAGGCCCGTCGCATGAAGAGATTCATGCAATAGGCCTTCCTTCCTATGGCTTCCAGCACCGGTTTTCTTCTGGCACCCTGGACCCAGGCCTTCGCTCTGGCCTGCTGCCAGAGTCTGTTGTCTTCCTCTTCGCTGCTTCGCTGCAGACGCCAGCGGGAGTCTGCCATCCTTGTCTTTGCTGCAGATTCCGGAGTCTGCCGTCTTTGTCTTCACTGAGGTGGGAGTCCTGCTCCTGTAGATCCCTTCGCCCCTGCCCTCCCTGTCATAGCAGGCATCCTGTCCTGCCCAGCCACCACACCTGGAGCAGTTGGGAGGCCTCCAGCTTTGTCCTTCTAATTTGCATATTCCCTCCTGTTTGGCTGGTGGGGGTAGCAGAGTGATGGTCAATTTGCATGTTTCTCTTTTATTAGTGTAGATTGTTTGATTTCATCCCTTACCCCTTTTCCTGTTCTACTATGACTTATGTTGACCTCTGTAATCATGGTGAGCATCAGTTGGTAATCTCAGACTCTGAAATTTCACCGGTGTGTTTGCTGCTTCTGTCCACAGCCATTGCCTTGTACCAGTGAAAGGACTTCCGGTAGAAATCTTATTGTGGTGGCAAACCACTTGTGTTGCTAAAAACAATAGTTGATCACTCAGTTGAATGGACATTGTTCCAGGTGCTCTGCCAAGAGAATCATCTCAGTACAGTTGCCAACTAGAGCGAACATCAGCCCGTCACGTCTAACTCTCCATGAAGCTTACACTCAAGTGGTGAGGGTCACTGGGTGTTAGTGTGTGAAAAGTTCCGGGGAGGAGAAGTAAAGCAGGGAAAGGGGTAGGTCGTGTTGGGACTGTTGGAATTTTATGTAGGGTGGCCGGGGAAGGTCCTGCCGAGAGGGGGGCATTTGGGCAAAATGTAACAGAGTAAGCCACGTTCTGCGGCACAGGACATCATAGGTGTAAAGGCCCTGTGGTTGGTGTGGCTGGTGCCTTCTGGGAGCAGCAGTGGGACCAGGGTAGCATGAGCATGGGTGGCCATAGTGGCAGATGAGGCCAGAGAGGACCAGGGGCCAGATCACATGGGCCTCGTAGGCTGTTGTGAGGGTTTTGGCTTTGACTCTGGGGGAAGTGGTGGCCACCGGAGGGTTTTGGGGAGAGAGTAGAATTCAGGCGTCTTCAAACTACGGCCCGCGGGCCACATGCGGCCCGCAGAGGAGTCTGATCCGGCCCGCCAGGTTTTTTGGGCAGTGAGCGCAGCCGAGGTGTTACAGTAGGAATTAGTAGTTCATATTAGTCCGGCCCTCCAGCTCTTTGAGGAACCGTGATCTGGCCCCCACTTTAAAAAGTTTGAGGACCCCATCTAAGATGGTGTCCCAATTATGCCCCAATTAATTGGTTATCTGTCTAGACTTTGTGGGACAAATGCAGAAGAACTCCAGCTCTTTCTCTACCTGAGAGGAGTGGTCAGCAAACTGCAGCTCGTGAGCCACCTGCGGCTCTTTGGCCCCTTGAGTGTGGCTCTTCCACAAAATACCACGGCCTGGGCGAGTCTGTTTTGAAGAAGTGGCGTTAGGAGAAGTTTAAGTTTAAAAAATTGGGCTCTCAAAAGCAATGTCAATTGTACCATTGATAATTTGGCTCTGTTGACTAATGAGTTTGCCAACCACTGGTCTAGATGTAGGATGCGAACTTGGCTGCTCTGGCGGTGGGGGCGGAGAGTGAAGAATGTGCAGGTTTAAAGAGGTCTTCTGTGGGTCTGCAGGCTCCGATCACAAGAGTTTATACAGGTGTGAGCTCTGGTGTTTTATGGAATAAACAATAGTACTTAAACGCAGTTGGTTATCTTTTCTAGCAGCTTTTGACACTCAGTAACTAGAAGCTGATGTTTTGTGGTTTCTCTTTGTGAGAAACACTTTCCCACACAAACGTGCTTCAGCCAACACAAAATAATGCAGAATTCTGAAATAGCTGAATGCCTGGGACCAACTATTGGCAATTATCTGCAGCTTTACTGAAGATAATGCTTGGGGATATGTTCATGGAAAAGAAAAAGGACACTGTCCCCGCTAAGGATATAGAGGGAGTAAACGTTTAATGTCTTTCCGAAGAGATGACCCTAAAATGAATGGATTCCATTTCCCTCACGTAACTCGGCAATACTTGTGAATAGACTAGCAGACCACCCACAGGACTGGATATAAAAACAAATAATCTCTCTCTTTTCATGAACACCTGGATAGATCATGACACTTCCTCTGTACTTACTGAAAAGTAGGTGGAATTTTAACAAGGTCGGGGAAATACAGGAAGTTTCAGATTCCATTTTCCTAATGTGACATGATGTTTACAAATGATTCTTGAGATGAAGTTTTGCTCTTCCTGTTTTAATAGCATTTAAAAAGTAGAGATCGATGTTTTAAAAAACTGGTGTCCATGCCAATGACTGTCCTTCCATTAAGGGACTCCTGACAATCTGTCCTCCACTATGGGGATAAATGAGTAAGATGATGCCTTTGTTTTTCCCACATGCGCTATCCTATATATTTTTCATTGTTGGTAGCATTACTGATATCTCTGATTTCCTCCCCTTCCCTCCCTGCCCCTACTTACCTACCCTCCTCCTTATCCTGTATTCTTTTTTTTTTAAATTTCTTTGTTGATTAAGGTATTACATATGTGTCCTCATCCTTCCATTAACCCCCCAACCCCACCCTCCCCACTCATGCCCTCACCGCCCTGGTGTTCGTGTCCATTGGTTAGGCTTACACGCATGCACGCAAGTCCTTTGATTGATCTCCTTTCGACCACCCTGTATTCTGATTTAAGGATCTGTCCGTTGGGCGCTGACATTTTGTTAGTGGTTTTTTTTCTTTTCTTTTCGTTTTCCTTTATTTTTCTGCAGCGTTCATTTCCTCTTCTAGGAACAGCTCACTCTTTTTTTGAGGCACTGCTTCCCGCCCGCCGCCTTCAGTGTCTGTGGAATTGCTGCGGATCATCAGGCATCATCTAGTCAAATTTCGGGGAGAAGAGCCTTTTATTTATTTTTTTATTATTTATTTAATTTTTAAATTAAATTATTATCTGTGTACATATCTTACCGTTGCCCCCCCCATACATGCCCTCCCTCCCCAGAGTTTTGTGTCCATTGGTTGTACTTATATGCATGCATACAAGTCCTTCGGTTGATCTCTTATCTCTCTCAGATCTCCCTACCCTCCCCGCTGTAATTTGACAGTCTGCTTGTTGCTTTACTGTCTCTGTATTTATCTTTTGGTTCATCAGTTTATAATGTTCTTTATTATCCATAAATGAGTGAGGTCATGTGGTGTTTCTCTTTCATTGACTGGGTTATTTCACTCAGAAGAGCCTTTTCTCTGAGGGCAGCGGCCTGGAGGGAACATTGCGCTTTCTGACAGTCCCCGCCCCCCCCCACCCCCCCACCCGCAGGAGAAGAAGTCAGGGCGGCCGCCAGCCCAGGCTCCCTGCCCAGTGCCCCGAAGTCACGGCATTCGCTGGCAGGTGGTCTCGGAGAGATCCTTCTGGCCTTAAGGGCTTTACCAGCACCCTCTCGCCGGGCAAGCTGAGCACGGATTACGGTTCTGGGTGACACACACCCAGCAATGACTGCTTTCTCTGAGCAGTGGACACCGTGGAAGCCACTGCAGAGGGCCAATGGCTGACAGTGTGGGGATGATTTCTTTGTCTCAGGTGCCAGCTGGCATTGATGGGTCTCCGTTTTCCTAGGTCTCTCCCATCCCTCCCTTCTGCAGGCTCATGGTCTTTCGTGTCCTTTCACACCAAAATAGTTTTCCCCCTTTTTTCTCTTTCAGGTATTTGGTGAAACACACATGGAGTTTGAAGTGGAGTGTAGTTGAACAGGGGTGTGTGTGTGTGTGTGGGTGTGTGGGTGTGTGTGTGGTGTTTTTGGAATCTGAAGGGTGAAATAGGATGTTAATTATTATTGTTGGCTTTATTTATCAATGTTCAGTGTAGGCTAAAATCCTGGGATGCGTTTCCAGTCTGTAAAAATCACTGGATCCTTTAGGGGAGGTTTAGTGAATGGACCTTGACCTCCAAATGCTTTAGCGAAAGTATTTTAAGTGAAAACACTTGGTTCGTGTCTTTGTCATCTGCTCCTGTCCGTGTCTTCTAAACAGAAGCTACTGCTTTGGACACGGAGTTGTTTACTCAGGTGCTTTGCAGTTTGCTTAGTGATTGCGTCTGTCTTGGCATCTGTCTTGGCCTTGGGCGCTCGCGCTCCCCCCCCCCCCCGCCCCTCTCTCTCTCTCCCCTTAATATTCCTGATTGCTATATTCCCTTTCTGTGTAGCTGACGTCCATTCTTCAGCATTCAGTGCCGAATGCCTTAATGAACCAATTAGCTGCTAATTTGCTCCCCACCTCTGCGTTCCTCCTCTGACCGTCAGCCCTACTACGTGCTCAGATCCAGTTTCCCAGGCGTAACCTTCCTAGTGGACTCCTCTGCCCAAGATCCTGGTGGTGGTGGGGGGAGTCTCTGCCCATTACTCTTGGTGAGGTTCCCACTGACCGCCTTCCCATTCTCTGCTGCAGACCCCACCCCCCTCCCTAACCTCGCACCTCACCACGGGCGGGCGGGCGTCCCCAGTGTGGGAGAGGTGGGCTCGGAGGTCCTTGGATGAGTGGGCTGTTTGGAAGTCGGAATGGCGTGTTTGGGTGGAAACCGCTTGTCATCCACTGGGGTGGAGTCACGAGCTGTAACTCAGAGGCACTGGGTCCTGCCGTAGGGGTGCCTGAGCTTCGGAGCCAGAAGCCCCAGGGACAAGGGTGGCTCGGCGAGGGTGGACTGCTCTCCTCCTTCTCCTGAAGCCTGGGTCAGCCAGCACAAGGGAGAGCTGATAGTGATGTTTTGTGTGTAAAGACGGCCTGTTTTAAAAATTGCTTCCTTTTTAAAAAAATTAAATTTATTGGGGTCTCTTTAGCATATAATGTCTGTTCTCTGTTTTTCAAGACCTAGTGTTACTCTTCTCAGACTCTGGGCCAGAGAGAGCTACTCCAAATTAAATAAGGTATTAATTCGGGGATTATAATATCTTCCTATTAAAACAACAGTCGTTGGTTTAAAAAAGCAAAAACTTTAGAGGAATATAATAGGCATACAGTATTAGCTTCAGGTGTCTCACATAGCGACTCAGCATTTATACACCTTACAGAGCGGTCACAGGAAGTCCAGTGACCGCGCCACCGCCCATAGTTATGGTGGCGGTACTGACTTCACTCCCTCTGAGCAAACAGTGGCTCTTCACTGAACACTCGCTCTCGATTTCTCTCTCCTCACAATGGTCTTGCATGGCCCATCCCCGTTACCTCCATTCAGGAGGCGGATCTGTCCAGGCAGGGTAAGATGCAAATATGTGAACCGATTGACTGATAAGCTCAGGACTCACCAATAACTTGTGTAGGGATCTCTTTCGTTTTCAGTTTGTTTTGTTCATTAGGCTCCGCATATAAGTGAGATGAAACAGACCCGGAGACATGGAAGCTCAGAGGGAAGGGGGGCCGGGATGGGTGGGAAGACATTAACCAAAGAACTTACATGCATGTATGCATCACCCGTGGACATAGACACCAGTGCAGTGAAGGCCTGGGGATTGGGAATGGCGGGTGTGGGGTGGCCAGGGTCATTGGAGGGTGGGGGGTGGGTGGAAAGGGGAACATTTGTAAAACTTACGACAATAGAGATTAATTAAATAAACAGATACACAACTTGTAAATACTTGCGAATGGCTTAGAGTGAGTGAGTGCCGTGTGTGTGTGTGTGTGTGTGTGTGTGTGTGCTGGGTGCCGTAGTTTTAACTCTGTGGTGACTGGCGGGGCTCCTGAAAAAGACTTGAGTGAGTTACATTCCCACGTGGAGGACACGGAGCCAGTGAACTTGGCCTCAGTGATCTGTTTCACCCGTCCCGCAAGTGCCACGTTTTCCTGTCCTATTTTTTTAAAAAATATATTTTACTGATATTTTTACAGAGAGAAAGGGAGAGGGATAGAGAGTTAGAAACATCGATGAGAGAGAATCATCGATCAGCTGCATCTTGCACACCCCCTACTGGGGATGTGCCGGCAACCAAGGTACATGCCCTTGACCGGACTTGACCCTGGGACCTTTCAGTCCACAGGCCGTCGCTCTATCCACTGAGCCAAACCAATTTCGGCCGTTCTGCTATTTTGAAATGTAATAGCAGCAGCAAGTACTTATGTGATGGGGGATGGGGTGGAGAGGAGAGGAGAGGATGCCGTTTCTGAGAGAGAAAGGACACACCTACAGGGATGGCCGGGAAACCCCTGCCTCCTGACGTGCTGGGAGGAGCTGGGCCGAGGGCCTCGCCATCCTCTGACCTCAGCTGTGTCTGACGCCACCCGCTGACGGTGGAGCCCGGGCTTAGTTCTGGCAGCGGGGGGATTAGTGCAGAGTCAGGCCCTCCCCGAGGCTTTCCGGCGGGGAGCTCAGCCCCGGTCGGTCCCTGGGCCGGGCTCTGACGCTGTGTGCTTGCCTGTCCCCAGCTGTGCAGGAAGCCACCCTCGGCGCGGCGGGCGGGATGGCCGGCTCGGCCCGGGAGCACCTGCTCTTCGTGCGGCGGCGGAGCCCCCAGATGCGCTACACGCTGAGCCCCGAGAACCTGCAGAGCCTGGCCCAGGGCGCCAGGCCCGAGAACATGGCCCTGCAGCGGGCCAACAGCGACACGGACCTGGTGACCTCGGAGAGCCGCTCCAGCCTCACGGCCAGCATGTACGAGTACACGCTGGGCCGCGCCCAGAACCTCGTCCTCTTCTGGGACATCAAGGAGGAGGTGGACCCCAGCGACTGGATCGGGCTGTACCACATCGGTGAGTCACACGCGCGGCGGCGGCGGCACCCGGCTTTTCTGTGTTTTCTCCTGCCAACCACGCACACAGGGAGATCCTTCAGGACCGCCTGGCCGGCCGGGCTGCCTTCCCGCTCGGGAGGAGGAGAGACAGCGGTGGAAATACCTTCGTTCATAGGAATTCTGTGGCCCCATCTCTCTCCTAATTAAACCCCCCAGTCTGCAGATTGTACAGGATTTTTTCCTTTTAACACTTCATGTCACTTTGACATGAATAGCTCCACTTTGGAAAGAGGTGGCCATTGGCATTTATGGGTATTTTAAAAATATATACATTTTATTGATTTTTTACAGAGAGGAAGAGGGGGGGATAGAGAGTTAGAAACATCGATGAGAGAGATTCATCGATCAGCTGCCTCTTGCACACCCCCTACTGGGGATGTGCCTGCAACCAAGGTACATGCCCTCGACCGGAATCGAACCTGGGACCTTTCAGTCCGCGGGCTGACCCGGTTTTGGCAATTTATGGATATTTTTAAACAGGCGGAGAAGACAACCTGAAAAATGGCTCTGTGTTTTCTTTCTTTTAAAAAAATATATATATTTATTGATTTCAGAGAGGAAAGAGGAGGGAGAGAGAGAGAAACATCAGTGATGGGAGAGAACCATTGACCTGTTGCCTCCTGCACGCCCCCTACTGGGGATCGAGCCCACAACCCAGGCATGTGCTCTTGGCCGGAATGGAACCTGGGACCTTTCAGTCCTCAGGCCAATGCTCTATCCACTGAGCCAAACGGGCTCGGGCTGCTCTGTGTTTTCTGAAGGTTACGCTTCATTAAGAACAACGTGCAGTCTACAGCATTACAACAGAATTCTTTGATGTGTCCCTGATCAATTAGGTGAAGGGAGTGTCATATTCTTCTAATATATGGGTTAGAAATAGGTTCCTCTTTGTTTTCATAAACGTGTCCCGCTCTCTTCAGCTAATTTGTATTCATAGGGAGGTGAGCGGTGAATAATGTGTCCCAGAAAATGTAAAGTGTGCTTATTGGAAAGCAAAGGTCAGTATCTTCTCCCCAGCCAGACAGGAAATCTAAACCAAACTTGACAATGAAATCTAACATTCCCGAACATTGAAAAACGTGTTCATGGAATGAAGGGGATTAAAAAAAAAAAATTAACATTAGTTATTTTATTAGGAAGACATCATTGCTTTCCACATAGATTATAAACCAAGCATATTTTTTGGGGGGTGGTGGTGGCTTGTAATAACTAAATTAGGGGGGGAGGACGTTTGTGGCCGTGTTTCTCGGCCAGGGATGGTTTTGCTCCTGGAGGATATTGGACGATGTCTGGACCGGTTTGCAGTGGGTACAGCTGGTGGGGGAGATGGGAGACCAGGGATGCGGAGGACAGCCCCTCGCAACAAAGACTTACCGGTCCCCAAGTGTCAGCAGGGCCCCTGCGGGGAAACCTTGTTTGAGGCAAAGTGACAGGCATCCTTGTTGAAACTGTGTTCGTGCTAAGGCCACTGGGCTTTATGTTTGTCCGGAACCAGGCATTTTAAATGAATTCATTTGTATTTACTTTTGTACCTCTAAATGTTTAATCATGCTGGATAGCAAGAAATCGAAAACGACAAAATTATCAATGCATTTTTCTCTCTCTTATGACAACAGCAGCGGGGAGGTCTTCAGTGCCGAGCATTTTCCCCAAGTGCGTTAAATACACTTTCCAAGTGAGGCGGTTCCATGATGTAAACACTATATTTTCATTTATGGTACCTATTAGGTCCACAAAATATTTTACTTTTTGGCAGTAACTCTTGGCTTTTAGTAAATTCACCCTTTTGGATTTTATAGCCTTTTTTTTTTTTTTTTTTTTTTTTTTTTTACTTTTCTCATAATGCTTTTTCCTTCCCTCTGATTTTAGATTTCACAGTGCTTGATATGAGACTATAAAGAGCAGACTATGTTTTCTTAGGGGCTTTTTATGTGATACTAGAGGCCCGGTGCATGAAATTTGTGCACTCGGGGGGAAGAAGGGGTCCCTCAGCCCAGACTGTGTCCTCTCACAGTCCAGGAGCCCCACCCACCCACCACAGCCCACTCGGTGGCCTGGGCCTCCCTCTGCAGGGCGATCATAGGGCGACTGCTGGGCCCCTGACCAATCGTATTGCATCCACCGTGCTGGTCTGGCACCAGTGCATGTCATAGCATGGCCGTCTGGACGGTTGTCTGCTGTTCGGTCGTTTGGTCCATTTGCATATTACACGTTTATTATTATAGATTTCGTTGGGACCTAATCAGTTTTATTATTTTTTAATATGGGATGGTTTTTCGTGGGTGTGAATGACAATCTGTGAGATGCTAGAATAACTTAAGACGTTGACTCCTGTTACTCCAGGCTTTCTCCTCCTTCCTTTGTGTTTCCCCACCCTACTTGTTATGTTTCTATAATAGATTAATTGGAGAAGGAGCTAAAGAATTCATTTCATCTCTGAGTGACCAAAGCCACAAAGTCTTTGTGTTCTTATGTATAATTTCCTAGAGGCAGAAATAGAGTCAAAGTTTTAAATCTGGAGTTAATCTAAGGATTGAGCTCAGGAAGTAGAATTAGGACATACATCTCTTTTTTATTTTTAAATATGCTTTTATTGATTTAAGAGAGAGGGGAAGGGAGAGGGATAGAGAGATAGAAACATTGATGAGAGAGAATCATCCATCTGCTGCCTCCTGCATGCCCCCAACTGGGGATCAAGCTCAAAACCCAGGCATGTGTCCTGACCGGGAATCGAACCAGCAACCTTTTGGTGCACAGGACGGCGCCCAACAAACTGAGCCACACCAGCCAGGGCAAGATGTCATATCTTAAGTTGTCTCCATGTGGCAGCCATACGGCATCCATCAAGAGGAACACAAGTTAAGGATGACGTAAAGGATCTTAGAAAGAGCATGGGCTGGTGCCGCAGAGTTCTTGGTATCTGCTTGAAAGTCTTCCCCTCTTTGTTTAGTGATGATTTGTGAGGCTTTCTCCTCCCAGCAGTCATTCCTACCTGAGCTGTACAGGAAGACGAGAAAGGGCAGAGGGGGTATGTCAGTTGCTTTCAAAGGCAGAGCGAGGGGTGAGTGGGCTACCTTGGCAGGGGGAGTGCTTGGGGCAGCTTCGATAGACGAGAAAACGGCTAAGTTGTTTGGAAAAACAAACAAACAAACAAACAAGACAAAGCAAAAGCTGCTTTGCAAACAGTCACTCCAAGTCCATGGGGAAACTTTAGAAAGTTGACCAGGGCTCCTCATGATAGGAAGGATCTTTCAAAGGAGTCACTGGTAACTTGAACACACGCACGCTTTCTGGGGCATTGTGAGAGGAAGACAGGGGAGATGCTGCTGCATTTGGAGAAGACCTGCAAGAAAAGGAAAAAAAAAAACCAACGCAAGGCCGGGGTGGGGAAAAGAGTTTTGGGGTCCCAGTGGTGTCAGATATAAGGGCGTCAGGGCGGACCGCTTCTGAGCGCGCCGGGAAATAGATGTGCCGAGCGTGTGGGTTGTGTAACCGCAGCACGGACGACAGGAATAGCTGCAGACTTCTATACCTCCTGGCGGGAAGCAGCCGCTCCCCTTAGCTTGTGTCCTGAGAATCTGGGCTGTCTCCTAGCAACACTTGGCTTTCTTTGTGGAACAGAGAGTGGTCTCTATGGAAAGGAGTCCTAGGGGGGGGAGGGTTGGGGAGGGCCCGGTGCGGGCAGCGAGGTGCTGGCGAGGTGTGTCTGATTGGCATGCTTTGCATTTTTATTGTACTTCTCTTGGCTTCATTCTTCTGTCTCTCTACGAGTCTGAGTTTTTTAAAATTTTATTGTTGATGCTCTGACAGCTGTCCCCCCGCCCTCCTCCCTCTGAGTTTTGGTTTTGTTTGGCGAATTGTCATGTGTTACACTATCTAACTCAGCTCCAGCTGACTTGCAGCACTCCTCATCTGGAGGGAAAGTATCCTCCTGGATCAGAAACACAAATCTTTCTCTAACTACTCCAGGCAGGATATGGGTCCTGCTGGGAATATGAAGAAAAACAGTTGAAAGCATCAAGATGCCATCTGGGGAAACTTTGGGTGTCCACAGGGCTCTGGGAGTGGAGGCTGATTACCGTGTCTCACAGAGACCCTGAGTCTTGCAGGGTAGCTCTGTGCCAGCCCTGGAGCTCCAGACTACCAGAGGGAATGCCTTGGACATGGCTTTTGGAAATCACTAGCTTTATGGTTTATCGTTGGTCTTCCGCATGAGCGTGGACCGCTCACACACTGGACAGTGCCACCCATCGCCGCCTCCTCAGCTCACTCAGTAAACAGAGCCACGTGTGTGACTCTGTGCAGGAGCACTCAGGGTGCCCAGCTCAGACGCTTTCCCTGAGAAGTCGAACGGACACCCGTTAAGCAGGAGGCGGAGCATAGGACACTGCTTCGGGCTCACCCTCTGAATGCTTGGTCTTGGGCTGACTTTTTGTTCGGAAGGAAAACACCCCCAAAGGCTCCTGTTGCCATTTCTCCTCTGCAGGCGACCTCACACGCAGGAACAGAGCTAGGAGGACACGCACTGAGAGAATTAGAAGGATCGCCTGCGCTGTGCACCTGCGCTGCTCAGAGTGCCAGTCTGCCATCAGCTTGTCATTGATAAGAAACTTTCTCCAGAATGTGGGTCTGTGCAGCTGCCTCCCTTGTTTAGAAACCTAGCTATTAAAAATTGTCTAAACTACATAATGGGCTTGATGGGCGTGTTTCATCTTCTGGCTAAGCTTCTTATCCTGTCCGGGCCCAGTAACAGGCAGTGGACCAGCGTTTGTCTGGACCACACTGGGAATACATACCTTAGTGTCCACCTGTCCATATCTTCAAAGATGAGCGGCAGAACAACTGTGTGTGTGTGTGTGTGTGTGTGTGTGTGTGTGAATATATTTTATTGATTTTTTACAGAAAGGAAGAGAGAGGGATAGAGAGTTAGAAACATCGATGAGAGAGAAATATCGATCAGCTGCCTCTTGCACACCCCCTACTGGGGATGTGCCTGCAACCAAGGTACAAGCCCTTGACCGAACCGAACCTGCAGGCTGACGCTCTATCCACTGAGCCAAACTGGTTTTGGCAGAACAACTGTGTTTCGATGCTGCCTTAAAAAAATACCACAGTTTGTGATTGTTTATGACAGTGGTCGGGAAACTGCGGCTCGCAAGCCACATGTGGCTCTCTGGCCCCTTGAGTGTGTCTCTTCCGCAAAATACCACGACCTGGGCGAGTCTGTTTTGAAGAAGTGGCATTAGAAGAAGTTTAAGTTTAAACTTAAGTTTTGGCTCTCCAAAGAAATTTCAATCGTCCTGTTGATACTTGGCTCTGTTGACTAATGAGTTTTTCGACCACCGGCTTATGACATTTTTCATGTCTTTGCATTTGGAGAGTAAAATAAGGAAAGGTCACAAGAGTTAGCCAAGGCCTTAAGATCGTATGTTTTATTTATTTACTTATTCTATTGCATACAGGCACAAGTCAAATAGATAAATGGAGGGGAGCATGAGTACATAAAGGATATAAAAAAATAAAGGTGCTTCTTATTTAAAGGCATGTTCTAAGATCATATATTTTTTAGATTTAAAATCTCAACGTGTTAGCTGATATTTTATGGATAAACACTAAGATCCAGGCCTTAGCCGGTTTGGCTTAGTGGATAGAGTGTTAGTTTGTGGACTGAAAGGTCCAGGTTGGATTCCAGTCAAGGGCACGTGGCTCTGGTCTCTTTCACATTGATGTTTCTCCCTCCTTCTCCCCTCCCTTCACCCTACCCCTTTCCTTCTCTAAAACAAACAAACAAACAAACAAACAAACAAAAAACCCCAAAACAAACAAACAATGGAAAAATATCCTCCAGTAAGGATTAACGACAACAATAAAAAACCTCACAAAGCTGAGATCCAGAAAGGTGCTGCCATTACAGCTATTGAAGGCATTCGAGGCTGGGACTTGAGTTTGGTGTCCCAGTCTTCACCGCCTCTCCTCTGTGTTGAAACACATAGTCCATTGTTCTCTAACCTGTCGTTATCTGCTCAGCACCTTCGTGATTTTTGCAGTACTGGATTATCACCTGTACTGTTCCTGTTTTTTTAAACCACCACTGGATGAAAACAAAACAAGTGATTATATGCCCTGACATTGTCCTAAGCCAGTGGTCGGCAAACTCATTAGTCAACAGAGCCAAATATCAACAGGACAACGATTGAAAGTTCTTTTGAGAGCCAAATTTTTTAAACTTGAACTTCTTCTAATGCCACTTCTTCAAAATAGACTCACCTAGGTCGTGGTATTTTATGGAAGAGCCACACTCAAGGGGCCAGAGAGCCGCATGTGGCTTGTGAGCTGCGGTTTGCCGACCATGGTCCTAAGCAGTAAGGCTTGGGGAAAGTTATCTGTGTTAGTTAAAGTTCTCTCTTACATGCAGCACACTTGGAGAAATTCTGTTATCAGTGGTTAAGAGCACAGGCTCTATAGTCAGACAGACTAGCAAATCCAAACTGCTTACTCGCTTGGTGATTTATGTAATCTTTTAAAACCACAGTATCTTAACCTATAAGAAAAAAAGACTAAGATAAGTACCAATAGGCCCTGGTGGTGTGGCTCAGTCGTTTGGGTATCGTCCCGTGCCCCAAAATGTTGAAGTTTGATTCTTGGCCAGGGCCCATGTTAGGGTTGCAGGCTCAGTCCCCAGGAGGGGATGTGCAGAAGGCAGCTGATTGATGTTTCACTCTCACATCGATGTTTCCCTCCCTCCTTCTTCCTTCCTCTCTCTCTCTCTAAAAAAAAGAATGAATAAAAAAATGTTTTTTTTTTAAAGTACTAATATCATGAGAATTAAAATAATGTGATAAAGCTATGGGGCTCACAGTAAGGTACTCTCATCATTATTTTGGTTATTGGTCAAATTAGTAATTTAAATAGTAATAATCATAAAGTCCTTTCCTGGGAGTCTTAGGCTGAAGCACAAGCTCACCCACAGAATGAAATCACTAGAAGAGATTTCCACGTTAAGGTGTCCCCTTCTGTAACAGGAAGCAAAACCCATTCCTGTGACACAAGGCGCTCGGAATCACATGACCCTTAAAGGATCAGCGCTAAACAATGCAGTGCTTAACCCGGAGTACGCTGCAGGCGCTGCACCAACAGGATTTTCAAGGCAATGCGAAAACTGTGGTTTCATCCGAAAGTCAGTCAAGCGGAACAGAGGATTTATGTGCCAGGCATGTGGTTTTCAGAATAGCTATCAAGTGCGGTGAAGAGTGTGTCTGTTCTGGAGCTCACTGGGCATTTTTACGTGATTACCGCCAAAGAAGAGTGGTTTCAGGTCACACCTTTGAAGTTTAAAAAAATGCTTGTAGAAAGTAAGAGCTCTGGGCATGAAATGGTTTTGGAACAACTTCACCCTGAAGTACTTTCTGTTACCTAGTTCCACAGGGCAAGAGTAGGTGTACAGTTGTTCTTATGGAAAGTCATACAATAGTAAGCGATAATACAGGACTAAACTGTTTCCCTTACTCACAATGTAAACCTACTAGCATGTTTGCCCAACCCTGCATTATTCAGAATCGGTCGGCCTTTGTCGCAGAAATGAGCTAATCCCGAAACCTCAGCGGCTTAGAGGACAAAAGATGATTTATGGCTGATGCTGTGTGGCCAGCCTGGGTAGGCATGGTCTTGCTTTGTACTGTCATTTAGTGATGCAGGCTCAGCACCCTCTTGATTTTTGCCACATTGGATGATGGGAGGCTCAGCCATCTTGTCATCACACTGTCAGGAACACAAACCCGCCTGAAGCAGGTGTCCAGGGAGGGGAGAGCTGGGGATGCTCACAGCAGCTCCTCAGGGCGTTGGCCCCACGGTGACACATTCCGCTCCTGCTCAGAGCCGTCCTTCAGCATCAGCTTCGGGACTGCCCAACGGCCCGAGAGCTGGGAAATGGGAGATGCCCTTAGCCACTGAGTGAGCAGCCAGGGTCTCTGCCAGAGCAGATGTATGTGTCTTGCTAGCGATGTGACAGCTCCGCCCGTCTGCTCCAAAGCCTAAGACATCCTTGCATGGTCACTGCAAGAGACATGGGAGCATGACCAGACTGTGGAGCCTCAGAGGTAAGGCAGAGGAGGGAGGAGGGTGGGAAGAGAGCAACCACTGAACTTGTATGGATGTATGCATCACCCATGGACACAGACAATAGGGTGGTGAAGGCCTGGGCTGGGGGATGGAAGTGGGCTGGGAGAGGCTAATGAAGGGAAAAGGAGGATCTATGTAATACTTTCAACGATAAAGATTAAAAAAAGAAATAAAAAAAGAATACATGCTGGGTTTAGGAGGTGCCCTCCTTTGGGGTACACTTTGCAAGGCGGTCAGGGGACCGAACGAGAAGCCACGCCCAGGGAGGACCAAGGACAGTGTCTGTCACTGTGTGTGCACAGCAGCTGTTCTCGGAATTCGTGGCATTGCATTGGCGCTGCAGGCCATCTTGGGTCTGTCTTTTAGTACACATACTGGAAATTTCATTCACACAGAAGTCCATGTG
Source organism: Pipistrellus kuhlii (assembly GCF_014108245.1). NCBI lineage: Eukaryota > Metazoa > Chordata > Mammalia > Chiroptera > Vespertilionidae > Pipistrellus > Pipistrellus kuhlii. The sequence goes on from NW_023425573.1 coordinate 13,984,308, forward strand.
TTCACAATAGTTATGGAAGACTTCCTTGGACAGTTAATGGTATAGCTCAGTGTATCCAAAGAAACTTCAGTACGTATTATTCCCTAACATACTGGTTGCAAGCAATATTTGAAATGGGCATTCTCCTGTCCATCTATTGAGATGATTTTTATTTTCTACCAAGTTATGCATATAAATTCCCCAGTTAATCTCTCTGAAATAATTTTTAAAGAACCACCCGTGTTTAAGATTATAGTTCAAGGGCTGTCATTCTAGGTATTTTCCTCCCAAATTATTATACACTATGTTGACATTTTGCTTCCTGTTTGCCTACCCATGGCTTCCATCTTCAGTATGGAAATTGCTGTATGTTTATATAGACATAAATTAATTTCCTGAATTTAGCATGTTGACTGTTGTATTCTCTCATTTGTTTTTGTGTCTTTTCCTATTCTTTTGTTTCCAAAGTCATGTGACTGCTGCTCATGCTGTCATTGATGTTTTTGTTTTTTTTTCTGAAAGTTTCATGTAGTTTAGCATGAAGAACATCAACAGTGTTTTTGAAATTCTGAAGGATGTTCTTACATATTCATAATATAACTGTTATTAAATGATTGACGAGTCAAGGAATTGACCTTTTACTCTAAGGACTAGGTTCTGCTTTTGGGGATACTGTAGTTACAGCATAAGCTACATACACGATCAGGAGCCAACAGGCTACTATAAGACTAGCCTAAAAGAAACAACGGCTGCAGTCAGGGGCCTTCCTCTGTTCCACGCCACCCCCTGGTGGTCAACGCACATCATAGCAAGCAATAGAATTCCCAGTCTCCTGGTCAAACTCCCACGGGGGCACTTTGCATATTAGCCTTTTAGCCATATATATATGGCTAAAAGTGCACAGCAGCTGTTCGCAGAATTCGTGGCATTGCATTGGCGCCGCAGGCCATCTTGGGTCTGTCTTTTAGTACACATGCTGGAAATTTCAAGTGAGAATTCACGTTAAGTTAACTAACAGGATTCTAAATATTTATTCTCTATCTTCTTACAGCACCCAAGTAGATTTTTCCCCTTTAAATGTATGTATGTGGCACGTTATTAATGTGCTAGAACATTCCATGTGGACAAGAAAGCCTTAAGAATTCAGTGAACATTTGGAGGAGGTAAAATTTTCAGGGTTGGGCCACTTGACAGCCATTTTTTGTTTGTTTGCTGTAACTGCCCAAACCTGTCGCTCCTGGGCCATTTCCAGGAGGTAAACAAGGTGACCTGAGCCTGCACGTGGCCTGTGGGGGCTGCTGACAGGTCAGCACATGTCGGGTGACTTTCAATTTTCCGGTGATTCATTGGCCTGAATAGAGTGCCATGAAACTAATAAAATTTCCTTAAAAAATGGTTCTTATTACTTGTAAAGATGTCTTTCTAAGTACAGCACTACTACTCAGACAAGCAGCAACAATATCACTTTGGCATTATGTGATACTGTGCATGGGAGGGACCTCATTGTTCATGTGTCTCACCCCAGGGTGAGGAAACCATATTACTTATTGAAGGAGCATGAATGTTGGTAGGGAGGTACTGTATTTTTATCATTTGGAAATATATATATGGCTAAAAGGCTAATATGCCAAGTGGGAGTTTGACCAGGAGACTGGGAATTCTATTGCTTGCTATGATGTGTGTTGACCACCAGGGGGTGGCGTGGAACAAAGGAAGGCCCCTGACTGCAGCCGGAAAGCCACAATCGGCCAAGGGACCCTACCTGTGCATGAATTTCATGCACCGGGCCTCTAGTTAAAATACATGATTCATCGGCTGACATTTATTGTAAACCTTAGTCACAGAGGGTTTAGGTTTTGGAAGGAAATTAGTGCTTATTCACCCCACTGGCCTCATGCTGCATGAGAAACCGAGGGTACAGGTGGATTAAGCAATTATGCCCACGGTGGTCAGTTAAATAGACAGAAAAAAAAAAGCAAAGTGTCTAACAGGACTTTCCTCTGCAGTGGGGTTTGGTGCACTAGCACGTGGTCCACAGGCGTTTGCTGTGCCCTGTGAGTATCATCTCATTGGTGAAGATTAATAGATGGTGACTCGGTTCCTTATAATGGGAGCTTGTAAGGATTTACTTTATACACAGCACTGTCTACCGTAAAACAACCCTGCAGTATGGGCAAGACTTCAGTGCAAGCTTTTTATTGCCAAGCTGCTGCTGTTCAGGGACGTCTCTTACAGGCACACAGGGATGCTTTCGGTTCTGCTGCCTCTCACGTTCCCTTCCCGTGAAGCCCCCGTCTGCAGGCCTTTTTGCTGCATCTGAGGTGCGTGGCATGCAACTGTTTGACAGAGTCTAAGACATGCCCGCGATGCCCATGATGACGGAAATATGTCCTAGCAAGGCAAAGAACCCCCTTTTCCTTTCCTGTCTGCTTCCCTGGCAAGGATAGCCCACCCTTTTAGATAAAGCGTTTGCTGAGTTAAGGAAAAAGGACGCCAACACGCACTGTCGGGAAAGGTGCAGTTAGCACAGCCTGAGGCAAGGCAGAGCTCCCCTCAGCTGACGTGTGGAACTGTGCCTGTCGCCCAGGACGGCGCCTGCTCTGAACAGAAGTGAACTTTTTTTGTTGCGACCAGAGAGGACTTTTCATCATCTCAGAGTGTCCAGAACAAGCGAGGCGCCTGCTCTCATTTTATGCAATGCTGAGCCAAGAACTGGTCCCGCCCGGCAGAGGAGAGCAGGCAGCGGGCTGAATTGACCACAGAGCCTCACCCTTAATTAAAAGATGCCGCTACCTCCTGCTGAGCGGTTGCATGGTGTGGTGTTTGGGGCCCGGAGTCCGTGTTTTTCTGGAAGGACTGCTCTCAGCACAACCTCTTCTTCCACTGCGTACGGCAAGTTTATAGACTGGCCACGTCTTAATCATGTTTGGATCCCCAGTGCCTAGCACCCAATTCCAGTGCAGTGCACATTGGTTGAATCAGTGAGCATCTGACACCTAATAAAAGAGCAACATGCTAATTGACCATACCTTTGCAATGCCACCAGCCTATCAGGAGCGAGTATGTAAATTAACCCAACAAAGATGGTGGGTTAATTTGCATATGCAGATACCTAGCGTTCCCCACCACCCCAGCTGGTCAGGCACCACCTACACTTTGGGCCAAGTGTAGGTGGTGCCGGCAGCCAGGGGAATGAAGGCTTTATTTGTGCATCGGGCCATTAGTTTTAAAAGGAAAACAGAGCTCCCGTGTCCTGAAGGTTGCATGGGACTCTGACATGCAGTTGAATGCTAGGATATGGTGCATCTGAAATGTCCTCTAGTCTTTAGCTTCACTATGTTGCTGGTTTGGAGAAGGCTGTCAGTTCTCGACTAGATTCCGAGGTTTTCTGGGTCCTCTGTTCCTCGGAGCTGTAGGAGTTGTTTTCAGGGTTTAGGCACCTCTGGTTTGATGGGGAGAGGGATCTAAATAACGCCTCCTCTTCCCCCACCATCGGTTAAAGCTCTGTTTCTGCTAGTTAGATTGGACATGCATGATCGTTTTCTAGAATCCATTCTAAGCTTAAAACTCTATTTTTAACTTCTACTCCCTCTGCCTGAATTTTTAAAAAACCTGGCTGTCGGCTCACTGACAAATTGGACGATGTCCTACTTCTCACCACTGCTCGGATTATGTCCAAATGGACGGTTGCCATTCGCCAATTAAATACTTCCTCTAAATGTGTCCGATGAATCTTTATCTCGAAGAGCAGGACAGGCGGATGGGGAGGACACCTACGGAGCCTCGCCCCCGGGAACGAGAGCCCTCGGCAGAGCAGCCGAGCAGCTGCCTCGTTTCCTGACCTGGCCGTGCCCCCGACCCCGCGGCCTCACAGGGTGGGGTAGACCCGCCTGCACGTCCGCCGGGCCATCCGGAAGAGGCCTCCGCTTCTCTGGGAGAAACACTGATGGGTTGTCTGTTGCCCACAGGCCAGCCCCAGGTTGATGAACCTCCAGCTCTATAAACCAGGGAATTCACTTTAGCAAACCCTCTGTGCTGCTCGTGCCAGGTTTTGTGGCTGACACACAGTTCCTACGATTAAGAGGCGAACTGTGCAGGGGGCTCAGCCTGCCTGGCCTGGGTTCAAGGCAGGACCCAGTGTTGGTGCAGCTGCTTCTACATCGCACCCGCAGCCTGGGCTTTTCACGTCTGCGTGTGCCCACAGGGCTCCTCGTGAGCCGTACGCCGAACCAGGCACAGAAGTAGCACATGCTTGACAGATGTGGCCGGGAATCCCCTGTGGGCCTTTAGCCTGAGTCTAAAGGACACTCCTGGATCAGCTGGAGGTTTGCTGGAATTTAAAAAATAAATGTTTCAGAGAGAGGAAGGGAGAGGGAGGAGGAGATAGAAACATCAAGGATGAAAGAGAATCATTGATCGGCTGCCTCTGCATGCTCCACTCTGGGGATCGAGCCCACAACCCTGGCATGTCCTCTGACCGGGAATCGAACTGTGATCTCCTGGTTCCTCCGTCAGTGCTCAGCCACTGAGCCATGCCGGCTAGGACAAACTGAACTTCAAAAAGAGAAATGTAACTCAGGAGTAAAGGGATCCTGGGAGTTTTAGGACCATGGTCATGTTTGAGTGCACTTGCTTGGCCAAGGGCATTAGACGGAAGTGCTCTCACGAATGCAGGGGAGATGGGTCTGTCTCGGAGCTGTTGGGGCTGGCTTCACAGGGCACTTCCCATAAGAGGGCGAAGGCTTCAGGGTGGGTATGACCCAAACCCAGAGCCGTGCAGGTTGATGGTTAGGTCAGAGAGGATCGGGAAGCTGATGTGTGTACTGTCTCTTACAAGTTAGTCCTCAAAGCGGAGGCCCATGGTCTTGCTCCGCCTTTCATGCAGTGAGTGGGGACGCTTGGGTCCGGGTGGAAGCAGGTGTTGTCTCCATCCTGCTGTCCTGGCATTGTGTGTGGAGCCCGGACCCTCCGGCCAGCACTGCGTTCAGTGTGCTGGGAAACCGGCTCCTTTTAGAAACGCCCTCTGCTGTGCAGCTTACCGGTTCCCGTGGCATGAGGGCTCCCCACAGCCAAGTCCAGCTCCCGGCAGCCTGGCGGCCAGGTTCACAATTCCCGAACTCACAGCTGGCTCCAGCACACCCCGCTGTATTCTCCCACCTGCTCTTTTTGAGGCTGTTGGGGGCGGTATCAGTACCAATGCCACGTGAAACCCTTAGCCCTTGTGGTGGGAGAGAAAAAAGGTGACTAAGAGGAGCACCTGTTTCATTGATCAGCTCAGTGAAAATAAGTCCTCTAGTCCCTGATTCTGTCTTCTCTGTAAGTCTCTGTGTGTTCTTGAATGAATGGTAACAAATATTGCAGGCGGAGGGGCCGTGTTTATTTTGCTGCTAAAGCATCTTGAAACAGTCAAGTTGTGGGACTTGGAATTTGCTGTTTATAAAGATTTTGCATCTTGAGGTAAAGTCTAGTGGAGGGAAGGGTACAGAACATTTCCTATCTATTTGTTAGTCTGTCTGTCTGTCTATCAAACATTTCCTATCTATTGATCTATCATCTGTCTGTCTGTCTATCTATCTATCTATCTATCATCAATCGTTTCTATCGGACATTTCCTATCTATTGATATATCATCTATTTATCCATCTATCCATCCACCTACCTATATCCATTCTTTATTATTGTACCAAAACCATCTGAGGAAGGTGACAATATCTCCTGCTTTGTCCTGCTGCTTGTCCTGTGTGTCCACGCTGTAGATGCTCCCCATCTGTTAGTCGCTCAGCAGCCGTCTAGGGGTCAGCCCCACTGCTGTGTACCGCAGTGCCCGAGTTCAAGTCGCCCTTACCAGTGCCACAGTCACATAGTCTATTTCTGTATATCATTAAAATGGTTCTGTTTCATTAGTCACTGCTGTTCACCTGTCACTGTGCCTAATTTAACAAATAAACTTTATCATAGCTATGTATATATGTGTGCATAGGAAAAACAAGGTACCCAGGGTTTGCTACCGTGGTTTCAGGCATCCTCGGGGCGGGGGTGGGGTGGGAGGGGGTGGGAGGGGCGTGTGCCCTGCGGATAAGGGGGACTTCCTGTGTGCTGAGGCAGGAAACACGAACCTCTCAGGAATGAAAAGCTCTTTGGGATGGAATGGAGTGTTTTGAGGGTTTCTCCACAGCGAGAAAGGGTCATTATGTTATCAGGTTATAAACATGTGACTGGAGAGGCATTCGGAAACCCTCTGGACCTTTCTGTGGCCGGACAGGTTTATGGGTGCTGGGAAATGTGAACCTCGTTTTCTTCTACCAGAGATCGGGGGGGGGGGGGGGAGTTTAGAGTGGGGCGCAATGATCTTGGCGACTGTGAGGTCTACATCCCTTTTGCGGAGCAGGATGGTAAACGAAGCCTGCAGTGGCAGAAAGCACTGACAGTGTGGTGCCGAGGGAGGAAGCACACTTGGTATACACCCGGAGGAAACCTGCAGAGCAGATGTCTGCCTCACCACCGCCGGCTTGGCTGTTCAGCTTGGAGACAGCCGTGCTCCTGTTTGTTTGCTTTTAAGTTCTCTCCCAAAGAGCTGAGGCCGCATGCGTTTTGTTTTTCTTCTTTCCTGTGGATTTCCTTATGCCCCCTCCCCCCGCACCCCCCACTTCTCGGGCCTCGTAGCCTTAGTTATCTTATCTTCCCTGGCTTTTCCAGAAGGTTTCGGTCCATTTCCTTGAGAGCTTTTCAGCGTCAGAATTTTCTCTCTGATAAAAGATAGCTGCACAACCTGAGGGAAGGGACCCAGTCCCCTAAAACACACTGCGTAAGTTGCCGAGGTCTTTGCCGCCACGTCCCCGTGGTGCAGGGCAGGAGCGAGCTGCATCGTGCAAATGCCTCTTTGAAAGAACATTTTGCAAGGGATGGCATCCTGAAGACCTGCGCTCACTGAATCTTTCATGGGATGAGATGAATTTTTAATGGCAGAGCCTGGCTCTCCCAGGAAGTCTTTTTTTTAAAATATATTTTATTGATTTTGTACAGAGAGGGAGAGAGATAGAGAGTTAGAAACATCGATGAGAGAGAGTCATCGATCAGCGGCCTCTTGCACACCCCCTACTGGGGATGTGCCCGCAACCAAGGTACATTCCCTTGACCGGAATTGAACCCGGGACCTTTCAGTCCCCAAGCCGACGCTCTATCCATTGAGACAAACTGGTTTCAGCTCCTGGGAAGTCTTTTTCCAGAGTCCGTCTTATGTCTATCCAAGCGCATGTGAAAAGCAAAAACAGTTCGTGATCGGTTGCTTCGTTTGTTTAATCATGTTCCGACTCAGAATGCATTTATTAAACACTTCCTTGCAGGTCACACCAATTGTCAGAGAATCCAAACATAGATTGGAGGGTCATTTTGGTCTGTGGCTATTGGTGCTTGCTAGCTCTCTTGGCCCATGTCCTGCCCTACCCAGCGCAGGTCAGGGGGACATTAGCTGGGAGCCACGGAAGAACTCCCCCCTCCCCCAGGCGAAGAATCTCAGTCAGTTAATTCTTTATCTGGTTTACAAATATTTACCTTTCCTTCGTGAGCACATGCAGTATGTGGCCTTCCAAATTAAATTGTTGGCCATGGAAATTTTGTTTGCTCCGTTATAGTTTTTTGGTTTTGTTTTTGGAGGAGGTTCAGTGTCATTGTTGAAGGTACACTGACGTCGTCAGTATTAGGTAACATAAAAAACATGTCATCCCATATGGGCCGTTATTCACGGGGGGGGGGGGGAGCGGGGGAAGCTGGTAAATGAATGACCGAGAAACATTGTGGAACATGATATTTCTCAGGGTACTGAACAGTCAAAGCAAAACAAGTTGAGGTGCCCTAGCCAGTTTGGTTCAGTGGATAGAGCATCGGCTTGCGGACTGAAGGGTCCCGGGTTTGATTCCTGTCAAGGGTTGCGGGCTCACTCCCCAATAGGGGGTGTGCAGGAGGAAGCTGAACAATGATTCTCTCACATCATTGATGTTTCTATCCCTCTCTCCCTCTCCCTTTCTCTCTGAACTCAATTTTAAAAAAGGGGGAGGGGGGAAAGATGAGAATTCTTAAAAAAAAAAACACACCACCACAAAACCCAGAGTGGAAGTGTACCATGTACAGGGTGTACCCTGGAGGTCTGCCCCTGGGTTTTCCTGTTGGACAACAGACCCAGAGTTTCCTCGGCTGCTCCACCCCCAGAGCAGATCCAGGCTGCCCTAGAGCAGCGCTCGCTAACTTTCTGGACCTCACGGACCACCTGTTGGCGACTGCTGACTTAGAGGACGGGCAATGGGTGGCTGCTTGGTTGCTGAGTTTCTGACTATAGCTTGCCATTTCTTTTTCCTTCGGAAACTTAAGGTTATTATGGCAAGTGCTTTTCCTCAGGAAGTCTAGTTATTGCTGGTATTCTCTCCATTGAGTGAACCTAGAAGAGATAACTATCCCTTGAGTCAAGGTTTTATTGTTCTTTAAATTTTTATTTATTTATTTATTGATTGATTTATTTATGTATTTATTTATTTATTTGAATCTGTGCTTTCACTTAGGTAGGGATTTTGTTTTCCATTGGGAATCATATTGGTGAAGAAAGTACAGCAATTAGCAAAACTCTTTTTCTAAAATTACAAATGGAAGCCCTTTAAATGTTCACATTTCACATGGACACCTCTGTGCATGTACCTTGGCATTGGTGTGTACAGAACATCTGATAAAGGCATGTTGTTCCCTGACATGAAATGTTGAAGCACTTGGTAAGGGGAGAGAGAGATCGATCCATCCTTTAAGATGTAGAGTTTCAAAAACATTTTTTTTTAAATTTTAAATTTTATTTATTTATTTAAAAAATATATATTTTATTGATTTTTCACAGAGAGGAAGAGAGAGGGATAGAGAGTTAGAAACATTGATGAAAGAGAATCATCGATCAGCTGCCTCTTGCACACCCCCTACTGGTTATGTGCTTGTAACCAAGGTATGTGCCCTTGACTGGAATTGAACCCGGGACCCTTCAGTCCCCAAGCCGACGCTCTATCCACTGAGCCAAATCGGTTTCGGCTCAAAAACATTTTTAAAAAAAAATATATTTTATTGATTTTGTACAGAGAGGAAGGGAGAGAGAGAGTTAGAAACATTGATGAGAGAGAGTCATCGATCAGCTGCCTCTTGCACACCCCATACTGGAGATATGCCCGCAACCAAGGTACATGCCCTTGACCGGAATCGAACCCGGGACCCTTCAGTCCCCAGTCGACGCTCTATCCATTGAGCCAAACTGGTCTCAGCCAAAAACATTTTTTTTTAAATTTAAAAATTGTTGCAAGAGTATTATATATATATTTTTTGTAAGATGTGGAACAATGCAAATTGTTTCTCTTTCTCCACCAAAGAGAACACTTATTAATGATGGGTTCATACACACGTGAACACAAGTGCACATAGAAATAAACCTTTAAACAGAAATGCATCTTGCTGTTCTCCTGTTAGTTTTCTTTTGTTTTCACTTTGCAGAGTGTCTTGAATTTCCACCCGTCTCAATATTCCTGATACCTTTTTATAAAACTTTAAACTTTGTCATTATACTCCCTTATATGCATGAACCATGATTTATTTAGCTCTCATGCTATTGATGGTCATTTGGATTGGTGCCAACACTTGCTATAACAAATGAGACTGCAGTAAGCATTTCCGCACTTAGCTTTTTTGAGTATTTGTATCGGTATTTCTAAAGAAACAACTCTTAGGCATGGAACTGCTGAGGCAGAGAATGCGCAGATTGAATTTGAGGGGTGCTGCTACAGATCCCTCCAGAAACACTGCATCGGTTTAGTAACGCCTGTTATTCAGCATGACATTAAGTTACAAGTTGTTCAGATGATGGGGTTATAAGTGCTTGGGTAGGTTAGGGCATACGTCACAGATGGAGTTGTGTACCTTTCCAGCTTGCATGGAAATTTGAACTCTGTATTTTAAGCAGATATGGTTAGTGATAAAATAGGAATTTGTTTTAAGCTTTGTGTTTTGCCTTTCCTGAGAATGTGGTTGGTTAGTGGCTCAGAGAGAGGGCAAGGAGTCACTGGAGGTGCGTAAAGGGCATCTTTAGAGGAACAAGGTGGTATCTAGTCAGGTTTTCATGACTTTTAAGTCAAGTAGCTGAAACTGGGATTCAGTCCCAGGAGGACTTTGCACTAGGACCATACAGATCTGTAGGCTGAGGAGTAGAAGTAGAATAACAGTTTCCTGTGCATACTAGGTTTATAAAAATAACCTCTTTGAAAGCAAGCGTTCAAGTTGCAAAGTATCCCTGCTCTGAGCTATTTCTGGGCTATCCTGTTTCAGCCAGAGGGCCTGATTTTAATACAATGCCCAAGCTTATCTTTGCGCTCACTTGAGCATGAATGCTGTATCTTCTCCAGAGGAATGGAATGCGGGCATTAGTCACCTACCCACTCCCTCCCCTCCACACGGGCCCTTCCTCTGTCTGCCCCACTTCCTTGCTGATGTATATGGCAGGAGTGATGCAATTTCTCTGCAATATGGGCAGTTATGGTTAGGCTATCTCTTCTGCAAAGGCCTCCAGAATCCTGTAGTGAGGCATCAAACACTGTTCACTGTGATTAGAAAAATGATTGAGCCCGGCTGGTGTGGCTCAGTGGTTGAGCATCAACTTATGAACCAGGAGGTCACAGTTGGATTCCCAGTCAGGGCTCATGCCCGGGTCGTCGGCTCCAACCCTAGTGTGGGGTGTGCAGGGGGCAGCAGATCCATGACTCTCATCATTGATGTTTCTGCCCCACTTCCTCTTCCTTCCTTTAAAATTACATTAAAAATTATATTAAAAATCAATTTAAAATTATATTAAAAAAAGAAAAATTGTTGAAAATTTAGTTCATAGATTTATGAAAAAATACTCCTTTAAAACTGTCCTGAGGGAGAGCCAGTTAATTCCTACTAAGACATATTGCAGTGCTTCCAGATTCTAGCCTACGTTATTGTTCCAGGGATTCTGGTTATTAGTTACTCTTATAATCCAACTAGAGGTCTGGTGCACCAATTCATGAATGGTGGGGTTCGGCTTGCCCCTACTGAATGGCAAGCATTTTATTTTATTTATTTTTAAATAATTATTTATTGTGGAAAGTATTACATATGTCCCCTTCCCCCCTACCCCATTGAACCTCTCCAGTCTGCCCTTGCCCCCCCACCCCAGGCCTTCAGCACCCTATTGTCTGTGCCATTGGGTCATGCATATATGCACACAAGGTCTTTGTTTGATTACTTCCCACCCACCCACCCACCCACCCATCCTCACTTTCCCTCTGAGATTCTGCATTCTGTTCCATGCTTCCATGTCTCTGGATCTATTTTGTCCATCAGTTTATTTTGTTTATTAGATTTCACATATGTGTGAGATCATGTGACACTTGTTTTTCTCTGACTGGCTTATTTCACTTAGCATGATACTCTCCATACCCCTCCATGCTGTCTCAAAGGGTAAGAGATCCTTCTTTTTTACTGCTGCATAGTATTCCGTGCTTTTATTTTATCCACTCAACTACTGATGGGCACTGGGGCTGTCTCCAGATCCCAACTATGGTACATTGTGCTGCTATGAACAGAGGGGTGCATCTATCCTTTCTGATTGGTGTTTTGGGTTTCTTGGAATATATTCCTAGAAGTGGAATTGCTGGGTCAAATGGCAGGTGCCTATTTAATTTCGTTTTCCATCATGGCTGCACCAGCCTGCATTCCCACCAGCAGTGTTGTAGGGTTCTCTTTTCTCCTTGTCCTCGCCAGCACTAGTCATTTGTTGATTTGTTGAAGGCAGCCTGAATAGCAAACCCTTTAAAGAATAATATTTGCAAATAAATTCTCCTTTCTTTCAGACGGGCATTGTGTAGTCTCCTGGGTTTTAGAATCGTAAGACCCAAGTGTAGCTCTAGTCTAGGCCCACCACCAAGGAGGTGTCTGACCTGGCTAAGTCGCTTGACTCTCTGGGCCAGGACATTCGATGGCCCCTCAACCGGTCTGGCTCCTGCCTCTGCTTCCAGACGGCCTGAACTCCGTGGTGACTGGGAGGAGTGTTGCTTATAGACGTGCTAAAATGACATGGCCAACCCCAGCTTCAGGCAAAGAGATGGAGGAGATGTATTATTCTTAAAGTAAAGACACAGTAGAATTTCACTTCCCTGATTTATCTTATGCCATGTAATGAGAGACATAGACACCAGCATCTGCTCTGTTTTCGCCGCAGTCATTACCTGTAATATTTTCCTGGGGTAATTTTCTAGGTAGATAAAAAGTGTTGTGTGCAAGGAGTGATGTTTCCATGCCTTCATTTCTCTCTCTTTATTTACTGTTGTTTTGGTGTGGATTTGTGCTGCTTTTGTTGTGTCTGTCACACTTTCCGGCAATATTTGGGAATCATGGCCGTGCCGTTTGACACTTTAGTATTTTATACGTAAAGGGGAATGATTCGTGCTTTTCCATTACCTCGCCTACTTCTGAGATTTATAAACTAGCGTTTTGACGTCTTAGAAGATGGACTGTGTTGTGTTACGTTGCCGACAAAACACTGACAAATAAGTCTCTCCTCAGTCCTTGACTTGAACACTTGCTACTCATTTTTCTCTCTGATGTATCTCCTCTCTCCAGGTTCTGTGCCTGGTATTTTGCTTAGTAGGTATAAAACTTAAAGTCAGAGGACTAGAAGGCTCCCGAGGGACCGTAGAGCCTGACACAGGAAACAGACTCCAGCTTACCTGCCTGAGCTGAATGCGGGCGCTGCATAGAGTGGCATCTTTACTGAGACTGAGGCTTTATTCTGGAAAGAGTTGTATGATCCACCAGTGATGTTTACCATGGGTAAAGGGTGAAGAGCAATAGTCAATTCAGTTCTGTCCTATTACCAGTCTTAATAGAATCTGTTTCACTGATTTAAAAAACTGAATCCAGCCCTGGCTGGTGTGGCTCATCTGGTCAGTTGGCGTGTCATCCTGTAACTGAAATGTGGCGGGCTCAGTTCCCGGTCAGGGCACTTACCTCGGTTGTGGGTTCGATTCCCTGTTGGGGTGCCTACGGGAGGCAACCGATCAGCGTTTCTCTCTCAGACTGATGTCTCTCTCCCCTCCCCCTCCCTCTCTCTAAAAATCAATAAGAAGCATACCCTTGGGTGAGGGTTGGAAAAAAATCAATCCAAAAGGGAGAATCACTTGCAAAGTTCAAACAGGAAAATCCTCTTGGGTAAATCCTTAGCCCGTCCATCACATAAATAAGAACAACGTGTTTGACTGGTGTGACGTTTTCCCTCTACTCTTCTCCACGTATCTGGTTTGCTACGGTGGCAGGCTTCATAGAAACCTGGGTGTGTGTCCAGCCCGGCGAATGCATTGGCCCCAACAGGCATGGAGTCTGAAAGTGTTGTATCGGTCAAATCCAGGTGTAGGTGGCACTGGTCCCCCCAGGAGGCCGACGGTGCGCTCACAGTACTTGCCCTGCCACGATGGGAATTGATGGGAGTGTGACTCCTGTCTCACAGATGAGGAAGTCAAGGCTCAGAAAAGACTAGGACGCCTCCCAGGGTCGCTTCTCAGGGTCACGCCCAGCGTGGTTAGCATTTCACGCAGTGTTCTTGCCCCTCTTCGTGAGGAGTGATGGGGCAGCCGCTGTGAAGTCATGATATGTCATCATTTTGGGGAGCACCAGGAGCGCTCGCACAATGTAAAAATAATTCCCTCTGAGAGTTAAATGACAACGCTGACATATCGATCGATCGTGCCGAGGGGCCTGTAAGAACTCACCGGGCTCTCGTGTTTCTGAATCACGACAGCAGCCTGGGAAGTGGGGGTTCCAAAATCTGGGGGCCCGGGTTGGAGTTCTGACGTGGCCATTTGTTCTCTGTGATGTTGGGCAACCACTTAATTTCCCTGAGCCTCATGTCCCCTGTGGGAAAAAAAAAAAGTGTATTGGGATAGGGTCTGCCTTCATGGGGGTGGTAGGAAAAATGATCAGAGCTGATGAATTAAAAGCACTTCATGGAACACCTAGCAAGCATCAAGGAAGCACCGAATGAACAGCTATTATTCTAAGCCCAGGCGGTAGCAGACCCAGCGTGTTGAAGGATCCCAAGAGTTTATGGGACTCGTCAGAAGGGGTCTTGGAGAGCTGTGGAAACTTGGAGTAAACAATGTGGCCCTGGGCAGTGTCCTTGTAATCTCTCGCCAGTCCGAGGATGAGATCTGTGTGGTCCCAGGAGCCAGACCTGCATGTAGGAGACACTGTTTGCCAGAGACCTTTCCGTATCCCAAGCCCTGCCTACTTCGGAACTCTTGCTTCCAAGCAAACTCAGTGCAATGACTTGGCTTCCCAGGCAGTTTTCCTAGAAGGCCGGAGGTTGCAAGAATGAGGCCACCTTCAGAGGGACACTTCTTCTTTTTTTTACCATTTTGTTTGTTAGTTTATTCTGTTCTTTCAATTCCACATATGAGTGAGATCATGCCACAGATTCTTGTCTTTCTCTGACACTTATTTCACTTAGCCTCATGCTCTCCAGGTCCATCCATGCTGTTGTAACGTGTAAGAGTTCCTTCTTTTTTACAGCTGAGTGGTATTCCATTATTATAAACTAGAGGACCCATGCAGGAAGATTCCTGCAAGAATAGGGCTTCCTGCAGCCAGAGCGAAGCCTAAAAGGCAGGCTTCCCTCCTGTCTCCGCCGCCACCGCTGCCTCACCTCCCTCCCTTCTCTGCAGCGTCGCTCCCTTCTGCAGTGCCTGGCTTCCTTCTACGCTGCCTTCTGGCTTCACTCTGTGCCTGTGTATGCAAATTAACCGCCATCTTTGTCGGGTTAATTTGCAAACTCACTCTGATCGGCTGGTGGGCATAGCAGAGGGAAGGTCATTTTTGCATGTTTCTCTTTAATTAGTGTAGATGTACTACAGCTTTTTATCCACTCACCTACGGATGGACAGTTGGGCTGTTTCCACATCTTGGCAATGACAAATAATGCTGCTATGAACACAGGGGTGCATAATATCAATATATTCTTTCAAATTAATGTTTTGGGTTTCTTAAGATAATATTCCCGAAGTGGAATCTCTGAGTCATAGACAGTTCCATTTTTATTTTTTATTTTTTATTTTTTTGCAGTAACTCGTACTGTTTTCCACCGTGGCTGCCCCAGTCTGCATTCCCGCCAGCAGGGCAGGAGGTTACAATTCCTGTTCAGCATCGACTGCCTTTCTGATTTTGACCGAGTCTAGGGCCTGACAAGTTCTTCGCCCTTGCTGATCTTGGGGAAAGATCTGGAAGGTGGGCGGGGGTTTCACCAGGGCACAGTCTCTCTAAGCACTTTTTGTCTGGCTGTTTGTAGGTGCCATGTGATCGAGGGTGGCTGGCCTCATCCGTTTAGGACACCATAGAAGTCTGCAGGCTTCTGGGAGCTTTTATATTTGCTAATGAACGTCGTGGGCTCTAAGGGGTGGGGTGTAGGGTCCGACATACCCTACTCTGATTTAACAAGGAGCCCCCTTTCCCGGTAACTTCACTTGGGTTGCCTCACATGCCCCTTAGAAAATGCTCCTAAGGAAATACCTCTCTGGAGGAGTGCTCTCTAGCGCCTCCATTCGATGCCACAGACAGCTCCGGAACAGGACTGGTAACTTCATCCGTGGAGCATTCTTCAGTTAATGGCGTGAGGACGCCGGGCCAGAGGGAGAGGGAAATCAGACGGGTGTGAGAAATGTGTGCTGGTGGCCCGTGTAGCGACTAGCCCACCAGCTTGCAACCCCGTCACAGTTTGTCAGGTCCTGGTCCGTGCTCCCCACTCGGGAGGCTTGGCTCTCCTGTCGTCTGCCTGGCTGTCCTGTGCGGAGGTCTGGGCTCCTGTCCAGTTTCTCATGGTGCTCCTCCGTTGGCGGCAGCCCGGCCAGTGCTCCTCCTCCCGCCAGCCAAAGTTAGCCGACAGCCGACGCCGTCATCAGAAAACGACGCCGTCATCAGAAAGCCACGGTGTGCCAAGGAGGGTTGGGGGGGTGGTTCTGTGGGTTGGAGAGATGTCCCATACACCCAAAGGTTGCAGGTTCAAATCCCCATCGGGGGATATGCCTAGGTGGTGGATTTGATTCCCTGCTCAGAGCATGTATGAGGGGCAACCAACCAACATTTTTTTCCCCTCTGTCTTTCTCTCCCTCCTTTCTCTAAGATCGATAAAAACATATCCTCAGGTGGAGACTTAAAGAAGAAAAAATAAACAAATTACTCAATATCATAATTCCATTTGGAGCAGGTGTCTCTGGGTTGGTGACTCTAGTCCTTGAAGTTTTGAATACAATTTTAAACTTACTCTGATTTCAATTTGTTTTCTTTTGCTTCAGATTATTTTTCCTGTCCCTTTACCAGATACATCCTGCATCCGTTTTGTCCTCTAGGGGCGCCCTTAGGATAGGTGATATTTGCGGTTTTCAGTATCTTGAGATCAAGGTGACTTTTTGGGGCAACTCCTCTTGATAAATAAAATCTTCTTTATTTGAGTGCTTCATGAATCCCCAGGTATAGGTAATATTTTAAAATGTCAGCATAGTTGATGATTACAGACAGATTTGCCATGGGAACATGGAGGCTGTAGGAAGACAGAGAAGGGAGTCATTTTTCTCCATCACTGCTTTTGCATTCCTGTCACCCTGGGCCAGATTGGAGCCTCGTTTCTGGTGATTAAGGTAATGCAGGTTCATTATAGACAAGTTGGAAAGTATGAAAGAATGTGGGGCACGCTTAAGCCTTCCCGCCAAGCAGTACTTACTGCGAACAACTTGCCACAGTCTTTACAACTTTATTCCAGTAAACATTGCATGCATCTATATGTAAGCCCAGTTAAGTTACGGAGCATACTGCTCTGCAGTGTGTTTTTACACTTACTATATCATGAGCGTTCTACATGCCATTAAACACTATTTGGAAAGGCAAGTAATCATTTGGGAACATTGCGTGGTGGCTTACATGATTTCTTATAATATGGCTGTGCTGTGATTTATCTATTCATTTTTTTAGGATGCTTTTATATATAGTTCATAATTATCACAGACTGTGACACAGTGACCACTGAATTCCTATAACCTTGGGTGGCACGTGCTTCTGGAACATGCATGTTACTTAGCTTATTAATGCCATGTCGGATTTTTTTTTTTTTCATGTGTAAAACAATCCCGACTTTCCTGGTGTTTCTGCACACCCCCCTCCTCCTTACTATTATCTTTTACTGAAGGACCTTATTAAATTTACAAAACAATAGCTTTAAAAAAAAAAAGTCTGATTGAGTTGTTTATACAAAAACTCTAACCCAGACTGGAAGGTAACATTGCCAATCCTGATGTTCTCGTTTATAATGGAAATGCTCACAGGCCTTAAATAGAGCTTCAGGGGGCGGGGAGGAGGGGGAGGGTTGTTGGTACAGCGTGTTCCAGGAAAGGCCTTTTGGACGAGCGCCATCGACTTTTCCAGAGATGCCTTGTGACTTGGGTCTTCACCTTTCCGAAGTGATTGCTGGAACAAATGGCTGCGCTTCCCTACGCGGGCTGAAGGAAGACCGTTCTTTTTCTCCGAAGGCATTACTGGAATGCTGCTAAATGCTCACGTCGGATAACCTAGATCCGGTGGGCCCCGGGGTCCGTTCATCTTGCAGCCGCCTTCCCGGTGGACTGTCGTTTGCCACAGAAATAAATTCTAAAGACTTCTCACGGCGCTTTCCCTGTGGAGAGCGACACCACAAGTACCGAGCATTGACCGAGTGCGTCCGTTCCCGACGTGCTGAGTCCTCTCCGACGTGCTGCAGTGTGGGGTGACCCGTGCTGTAGCCCAGGGAGCTGAAGTTTAGGGTTAATCAAGGTCACGGAGCTCATGGATGTCCATCTCAGCTGCGATCCGGGGCTGTTCTGTACTGCCTACAGGTCCTAGACCTCTCGGCCAGCTCATTAACTGGCCAAATGAGAAAATGCCTTCTATCGGACATAAGAAATGGCTTCTATGGGACGTAAAAATGTAAGAAAACCATGAGCAAATGTGGCGTGTGACCATTTACAACTTTGAAGCCTCACAGAGTGAACCTGGGTATATAACATTTGACTTCTCTTCTCATTTAAAAAGGAGGGGACACAGTAACGTGGGGAGGGGGGATCCTCATTTTTCATTCATCGTGGCGTCTCAGGGTGCAGCTGCTGGCATCCCAGGGTGCACCCCAGCTTCTCCATCACCCACCCTCTATCAGCACCGCGTTTCGCTTGGAAGGGGAAGGTGATGCTTGGCAACACCCAGAGCCATAGTGGCAGCCGCAAGCCGCCCGAGGGCCCAGTGGCTGAGGCAGGAGCTGTGAGATCGGGTCTGGACGTTCACAGGCGGAGGCAGGGGGCCCGCCGCACATGAGACCTGCGCCCCGGGACTTAGGGCGGGGACGGGTTATTGGTGTGTGTGTGTGCGCGTCTTGTTACCGTGTCATTGCCGAATCGCATGAGCATCGTTAGGCAGCTGATAGGGCCCAGGGTTAGATGGCTGCTAAGACCTGCTTTTTTTAAAAAAAAAATATATCTTTTATTGATTTCAGAGAGGAAAGGAGAGGGAAAGAGAGATAGAAACATCAATGATGAGAGAGAACCATAGATTGACTGCCTCCTGCACATCCCCCACTGGGGATAAAGCCTGCAACCCAGGCAATGTGCCCTTAGCTGGAATCGAAGCCGGGATCCTTCATTCCGCAGGTTGAAGCTCTATCCACTGAGCCAAACCAGCTAGGGCAAGACCTGCTTTTTGAGAAGAGCCTGAAACGATAGTTTCATGTCGGCTAAGATCCACCGATAAGGGGCGGACACCCTCTGCATACCCTACTGCGATCAAGTTCAGCCCTGAACTTTCTTACTCTGTGGTAGGATCGTGGGAAGGGAGAGACCCACATCACCCTTACTGGTGGTGCCTTGCAGAGGTTCGAAACCTCACACCTGCTTGTGTGGATTGGTCGTTAGGAATAGAAAAGTGAGGGTCCTTTGTTCTCACGTATGAAAGCAACGGGACAGAATCTCGGTATTTTGTCTCCGCTGGGCATCGACTAAGGGATTTCCCCAGCACGGACTGTGAGAAAGTCAGTTCTTGGGGACTTGACACTTCCAGAGCATAAAGAAAATTTCCCAGACAAGACTGCAAAACTCTGAGAAAGTCACAGGCCCACATCTCCTCTCCCTGAGCTCAGAGGACGACAGAAATGCGGCTGGGACATTGCACCGGCTCCTGGACCGGCTCTGCATGTTCCAGCCGCGCCTCTGGGCGCTCCGGTGAAGTGGCTAGACCTTACCTAGCCCTTTCCCCGCCCTGGGGCTAGTGCTGCCTCTCAAAGTCGCTGAGAGGAGCCCAGCCTGCGTGGCTCAGTGGTTGAACGTCAATTATGTACCAGGAGGTCACAGTTCAATTCATGGTCAGGGCACAGGCCTGGGTTGTGGGCTCCATCCCCGTTGTGGGACGTGCAGGAGGAGGTTGATCAGTGGTTCTCATCATTGATGTTTCTACTACTCCTTCCTTCCTGAAATCAATCAAAATATGTATTTTAAAAAGTTGCTGAGGGGATTCTGCCAGTGGATGATACTGCAGTACTGAGCGCAGTTCATGACACCTGGCGGGCGGTGGTTAGCTGTTCCTGGGAAGATTGTGGGTCCGTGGGAAATGTGTGGGTAAGCTTTGCCGTCACCCAGCTGATGACATTCAGCTCTTTCTTGCCGCGTTATCTTGTGCGGGCAAGCTACTCAGCCTTCCTGTCCCCGGCTTTCTGAATCTGTGCAGTGGGGGTTGGAATAACTGTGCCGGAGGGCGACTCAGGGTTCCCGGCGGGAATGTGAGGGCACACTCCCAGGGCCTGGGATGTAGCTTTGCTATTTTTATTCAATCAGATCACCTACCACATCCCAAGTCAAATTTTAAAAAAAACAACAACAAAAAAAAACCACCCACGCATTTCACGGACACGTGTCTCTTTGTTTTTATTCTGTCCCTTGCTCCGTTAGCAGCCGTCTCAGCTTTCGTATGTTTTCAAAGACGCTTTCTGACGGACGCACGAAAGGACGTGTGTTCCCATTGGGAGGCTTGGGGAATCTGAAAACACAGCGGAGGTGCGAGACGGTTGCTCATCTGGCTTTTTCGCGAACACACGGTCAGAGGGAAGAGCCGCCAGCGAGAACCGGGGCAGATGCGCGGGCACTGGCTGTAAAGCGCCAGTCATGCCTGTGAGCGACGTCAGACCCAGGCTTGCAGGATGCAAAAGCACAAGGGGAACTCATCATGCGTGTTCCCGGAACAGGGCCGTGCCTTCCTGGTGGACTGACCTTGACTCTGTTTGTGTGTTTGGTGCCGGCATCAGCCGCTGACTCGTCCCATCGTCCATTCGTGTTGCAATCCAAGAGTCTCGTCTCTCTGCCCTTCTCTGCCGTGCTCTCGTGTTTCTCTTCAGAACGCATCCATCTTTCGCCTTTTACTCCTCATGCACGTGCTGTGAGCTTTGGGAATAGGCTGCTTGAGTGAAGTGAAGTCTTTCATTTCTGATGATGAATCCTCTCGGCACCCCCGAGTAGCCTCCTGGATCGATAATCAGACATTGAGAGCTGTGATGATTGGTGGGGCTTTTGAAGGAGACCTCACGGTGTGGGGCAAAGGGACAGTGTCCATTCCCAGATTAATTTTTTTTATTATTGATTTCAGAGAGGAAGGGAGAGGGAGAGGGAGAGGGAGAGGGAGAGGGAGAGGGAGAGGGAGAGGGAGAGGGAGAGAGAGAGAGAGAGAGAGAGAGAGAGAGAGAGAGAGGCATCAATGATGAGAGAGAATCATGGATTGGCTCCCTCCTGAACGCCCCACACTGGGGATGGAACCAGCAACCCGGGCATGTGCCCTGAACGGGAATCCAACTATGACCTCCTGATCCATAGGTTGATCTTTGATCATTGAGCACACTGGCCAGGGTAAAGAATTCATTTTCTATCTGATATTGAGGCTCTCTCTCTCTCTTTCTCTCCCTCTCTCCCTCCCTCCCTCTTTCTCCACTGGTCTTGTTCACAAGTATTCCTCCAATGCCTACAACATGCGGTATCATACTACATGAAAATGTGAAACGAATGCAATATTAGCATTAATTAGTTTTGTTTGTTGTTGACTTTTTTTTTTTTTTTTTTGCCTTCTTTCCCGGAGGTGTGTGGTTTTGGAGAAAGGAACAATAGCAGATGTAAATCTGAGGGTTTAATACTACACTTCCCTGGCCATGTATGAGTGAGTGTGTGAGTGTGTGTGTGTTTGTATGAGTGTGTGTATATATGTGTGAGTGTGTGTGTATGAGTGTGTGTGAAAGCCTGTGTGTGTGAATGTGTGTGTGTGTGTATATGTGTGAGTGTGTGTGTATATATGTGTGAGTGTGTGTGTATGAGTGTGTGTGAAAGAAAGCCTGTGTGTGTGAATGTGTGTGTTTGTGTGTATATGTGTGAGTGTGTGTGTATATATGTGTGAGTGTGTATGAGTGTGTGTGTGTGTATGAG